>NC_072426.2:47963888-48267870 GCF_028878055.3 Symphalangus syndactylus | reverse complement strand
ACTGAGAAGAATTGTCTTGGGCCACACATAAAAAGCACTAACACTAACGATAGCTGAAGAACTTAAAAAAAACTCAAGAAAAAGTCTCATAATGTTTTAGGAAAGTTTACAAATTTGTGTTGGGCAGCATTGAAAACTGTACTGGGCCACATGTGGCCTGTGAGCCATGGGTTGGAGAAGACTGCCCTTGAGAATCACAGAAAGGAGAGCTTAAAAATCCCCTTGTAATTTTCCTTGAATCCTTGGTTGGTTCCTAAAACGTTTATGCACAAGACAAGATTTCAAGGAACTCTATAGAAAGCAAAATTGCAAAGACAAATCAACTGAGCAGAGAATTTTACAACCACCTGGTGCTACGCAGACAGTTTGGAGTCTCACTGAGTTAGAACATATCACATTTTCCACTGAAACTCAAGAAGGAGTGAGCCTTAGAAATAAGAAACATGAATTATGACTAAATGATATGCTCTAGAATTAAGGGCAGAGCTAAAATCACCTACCCCCTCAAAACAGTTGAAAATGAAGCATGCACAGAATAATGGTGATCAGTAACTTCCTTCCCTGCAAGGGCAAAACTAAACACTATTTGGACAAAGATAAGCAAATTCTAGAGTCTCGATAATGTATCAACGTATGATATTAAAGATATATCAAATATATATGTATATAAAATAAAACTTAGTATACAATGGCAAGTAGGGAAAAAGTGCAATCCACAAACAAGAGCAAAACCAGACAATATAAGGAGACCCTTAGACCACTTAGCAGATCAGAAGTTTAAAATAACAGTAAATATTTTTAAAAAATTATAACAAAGGTTTATTATAATGGGTAGGTAATCAGTAATCTTAGGACAAGTATAAGCCATTACCTTACCTGTATCCCACCCTTTCAATAATGGAGACACTAGAATTTAAAAATATAATAATAAAATGATCACGTGGGCTCAAAAACAGACTGATACTACAGAAGAAAAATGATCAGTAAATCTGCAGAAATGTTACAAAAATTCAAACTGAAGCACAAGAGGAAATATATAAGAAAAAATACAGAAAGCCTCAATAACTAATAAGGCAGTAAAGAATATGTTAATATATGTACAATTTCAAGAAGAAAAAAAATTCTAAATTTTTATAACAAGAAACAGAACATTAAATTAACTGTACAAAATAATGTATTTGTATACTTCTTATGTTTTCTAATTATTGAGATTTTAGGCCAGATAGTTGTTTGTTGTTGGAGGGCTGTCCTGGGCATTGTGGATGTTTAGCTGAATCTCTAGCGTCTACCCACTGTAAACTCTAGCACCCCCCAATATGGCAAATTAAAATGACTCCAAACCTTGTCAAATGCTTCATGGGAGTGGGTGGGGGATAAAATAATTTTCAGTTGAGAACACACAATATTAGCTTTCGATATTAATTTTCCATTGCCAATGTAAGAGGTCTCCACAATTTTAATGACTTAAAACAATACACATTTATCATATTAGAGTTTTTCTAGTTCATAAGTCCAGGTACAGTGTGGCTTAAGTAAGTCCTATGTCTAGAGACTTACAAGGCTCAACTCAAGGTATCAGCACACTTTTCTGGAGGAAATTGATAAGCCAGTTTCCAAGCATTTTCAGTTTGTTGGCCAAATTCAGTTCTATACTGTTGTGAGACTGAGGTTCCCATTTCCTTGCTTGCTATAAGCTGGGAAATAGTCTCCACTTCTGGAGGTCACCTGCATTTTCTGGTTTGTAGCCTGTTTCATCTTCAATGCCAGGAATAGCAAGCAAAATTGTTCTCATTTTTCAAGTCCCCCTGCCCTGCCTTCTGCCACATCACTCAGCCTTCACCTGGAATAAATCATGCAGATGTTTATCACTATATTCATAGTTCCAAACCTAAATTCTAAAAAAAAGGTCAAAATAGAATATTTTCTTCTTCATTTAGGAGAGTAAAGCTTCAAAATCAGTTTAATCTAATTTTTTCTTTATAGTTCATTTGACCTTGTTTCCACTGTAAAAATAAAAATGACTCTCACTAAATATATGAATGTACATGCAATCTGAAGGTGCTATATGGAAATTCTATGACTTATCTTACTACCTGATATTTAAAATGATAGCTTAATTTAAATCTGCTGCAATAACTTGGTTACCTACTATAGTAAAAGAGAAAAGTAAAAGCAGAATTGATGAGATGTTCTCTCTCAGTTGAGAAATTCTATGATTCTACAGTGAAATTAAAAACTTCTGAGGAAAAGAGACAGCAGTAAAAATTGAAGTTTTGGCTTATCTTTTTGATAAAGGTAGAATAATGTTTTTCCTCATTGATTATATGAGAATGCATTTTAGTTGAGGCAATGATTAACAGGCTTAAAATAAAATAATAACTTACTTTTTCATGTTTAGTACTCAGTAGCTCTTTGGGGATAAGTGAATATTTTATTACTGTAGAATGCTTTAGCGATTGAATTGACAGCTGGAGAAACAATGATTGCTAACTACAGGAGATAAAGGCATGAATAACATAGAAATAGCATGTGAAAACATAAAATTATTCTTCTAGAATATATTTTGTATATTTAGCGTCCCAGATAGAATATAAGAAAAATTCCAAGCTTCCATCATATGGGATTGTTTTTCTGTGTGTTTAGATTTTCTGTGAAAGAAAGTAGTAGTATATACATTCCTTCATTACAATTAGCTCATACTCTTCAGTTCCTCAAGGGAAGCTATCAATATTATGCCATAATGAGTGTTCTAGAGTTTTGATGTGAGGAAGTTAATAAAGAAAAGAGAGAAGAATCAAATAGGCACAATAAGAAATGATAAAGGTGATACCACCACTGATCCCACAGAAGTACAAACTACCATCAGAGAATACTAGAAACACCTCTATGCAAATAAACTAGAAAATGTAGAAGAAATGGATAAATTCCTGGACACATACACCCTCCCAAGACTAAACCAGGAAGCAGTCAAATCACTGAATAGAACAATAACAAGTTCTGAAATTGAGGCAGTAATTAATAGTCTATCAACCAAAAAAAGCCCAGGACCAGACGGATTCACAGCCAAATTCTACTAGAAGTACAAAGAGGAGCTGGTACCATTCCTTCTGAAACTACTGCAAACAATAGAAAAAGAGGGACTCCTCCCTAACTCATTTGATGAGGTCAGCATCATCCTGATACCAAAGCCTGGCAGAGACACAACAAAAAAAGAAAGCTTCAAGCCAATAAACCTGATGACCATCAATGCAAAAATCCTCATTAAATACTGGCAAAATGAATCCAGCAGCACATCAAAAAGCTTATCCACCAAGATCGAGTCGGTATCATATCTGGGATGCAACACTGGCTCAACATTTGCAAATCAATAAACATAATTCATCACATAAACAGAACCAATGACAAAAACCACATGATTATCTCAATAGATGCAGAAAGGGCCTTCAATAAAATTCAACATCCCTTTATGCTAAAAACACTCAATAAAGTAGGTATAGATGGAACATTTCTCAAAATAATAAGAGCTATTTATGACAAACCCATAGCCAATATCATATTGAATGGGAAAAAGTTGGAAGCATTTCCTTTGAAAACAGGCACAAGACAGGATGCCCTCTCTCACCACTCCTAATCAACATACTGTTGGAAGTTCTGGCCGGAGAAATTTCTGGCAAGAGAAATAAATAAAGGATATTCAAATAGGAAGAGAGGAAGTCAAATTGTCTCCGTGTGCAGATGATGTGATTGTATATTTAGAAAACCCCATCATCTCAGCCCCAAAACTCTTTAAGCTGATAAGCAACTTCAGCAAAGTCTCAGGATACGAAATCAATGTGCAAAAATCACAAGCATTTTTATACACCAATAATAGACAAGCAGAGAGCCAAATCATGAGTGAACTCCCATTCACAATTGCTACAAAGAGAATTAAATACCTAGGAATACACCTTACTAGGGACTTGAAGGAACTCTTCAAGGAGAAATACAAACCACTGCTCAAGGAAATAAGAGAGGACACAAACAAATGGAAAAACATTCCATCCTCATGGATAGGAAAAATCAATATTGTGAAAATGGCAATATTGTTTAAAGTAATTTATAGATTCAATGCTATTTCCTTTAAGCTACCATTGAATTTCTTCACCAAATTAGAAAAATCTACTTTAAATTTTATATGGAACCAAAAAAGTGCCCGTGTAGCCAAGACAATCCTAAGCAAGAAGAACAAAGCTGGAGGCATCATGCTACCTGACTTCAAATTATACTACAAGGTTATAGTAACCAAAGCAGCATGGTACTGGTACCAAAACAGAATATAGATTAATGGAACAGAACAGAAACCTCACAACATATCTACAACCATCTGATCTTCAACAAACCTGACAAAAACAAGCAAAAGGGGAAAGGATTCCCTATTTAATAAATTGGGCTGGGAAAACTGGCTAACCATATGCAGAAAAAGAAACTGGAACCCTTCCTTACATCTTATACAAAAAAATGAACTAAAGATGGATTAAGGACTTAAATGTAAAACCCAAAACCATAAAAACCCTAGAAGAAAAGCTAGGCAATGTCATTCAGGACATATGCATAGATAAAGACTTCAAGACTAAAACACCAAAAGCTATTGCAACAAAAGTCAAAATTGACAAATGGGAAGGGTTATAAATCATTCTACTATAAAGACACATGTACATGTATGTTTATTATAGCACTATTTACAATAGCAAAGACTTGGAACCAACCCAAATGCCTATCAGTGATAGACTGGATAAAGAAAATGTGGCACATATACACCATGGAATACTATGCAGCCATAAAAAATGAGTTCATGTCCTTTGCAAGGACATGGATGAAGCTAGAAACTGTTATTCTCAGCTAACCAACACAGGAACAGAAAACCAAACACCACATGTTCTCACTCATAAGTGGGAGGTGAACAATGAGAACACATGGACACAGGGAGGGGAACATCACACACCGGGGCCTGTTGGTGGGTCTGGGGGAAGGGGAGGGAGAGCATTAGGACAAATACCTAATGCATGTGGAATTTAAAACGTAAATGACAGGTTGATAGGTGCAGCAAATCACCATGGCGCATATACAGCTACATAACAAACCTGCACGTTCTGCACATGTATCTGAGAACTTAAAGTAAAATAATTAGTTTTTAAAAAAATCTTACCAGCTACAGAGTTTAACTTTCAGAGAAAATATATCATTAAAATTTTATGATAACCCCAGATATGTTTCATATAGTCTCTAATGAAAGCAACAAAGTACCTTTTATTAGTATACTAATTTTTTCTACTTTGCTGTATTTTCATATTCAATTTTAAGTGCTATCCATGTTATAATATTAGATAGCTTTCAAAACAATCTACACCCTGAAGATGGTTTGCCATAACTTCCACAAGTGTATAAAGCATGTTTGAGGGAAAACCAAAAATTACCTATACCATAAAATAGCATTTTAAGAATAAAAAGAAATGAACAAAGCCTCCAAGAAATATGGGACTATGTGAAAAGACCAAATCTACGCCTGATTGGTGTACTTGAAATTGACGGGGACAATGGAACCAAGTTGGAAAACACTGCAGGATATTATCCAGGAGAACTTCCCCAACCTAGCAAGACAGGCCAACATTCAAATTCAGGAAATACAGAGAAAGACACAAAGATACTCATCAAGAAGAGCAACTCCAAGACACATAATTGTCAGATTCACCAAAGTTGAAATGAAGGAAAAAATGTAAAGGGCAGCCAGAGAGAAAGGTCGGGTTACCCACAAAGGGAAGCCCATCAGACTAACAGCTGATCTCTCGGCAGAAACCCTGCAAGCCAGAAGAGAGTGGGGGCCAATATTCAACATTCTTAAAGAAAAGAATTTTCAACCCAGAATTTCATATCCAGCCAAACTAAGCTCCATAAGTGAAGGAGAAATAAAATCCTTTACAGAGAAGCAAATGCTGAGAGACTTTGTCATCACCAGGCCTGTCCTACAAGAGCTCCTGAAGGAAGCACTAAACATAGAAAGGAACAACCGGTACCAGCCACTGCAAAAACATGCCAAATTATGAAGACGATCGATGCTAGGAAGAAACTGCATCAACTAACGAGCAAAATAACCAGCTAACATCATAATGACAGGATCAAATTCACACATAACAATATTAACTTTAAATGTAAATGGGCTAAATGCTCCAATTAAAAGATACAGACTGGCAAATTGGACAAAGAGCCAAGATCCATCATTGCGCTGTATTCAGGAAACCCATCTCAAGTGCAGAGACACACATAGGCTCAAAATAAAGGGATGGAGGAAGATCTATCAAGCAAATGGAAAACAAAAAAAGGCAGGGGTTGCAATCCTAGTCTCAGATAAAACAGACTTTAAACTAACAAAGATCAAAAGAGACAAAAAAAGTCATTACATAATGGTAAAGGGATCAATTCAACAAGAAGAGCTAACTATCCTAAATGTATATGCACCCAATACAGGAGCACCCAGATTCATAAAGCAAGTCCTTAGAGACCTACAAAGACACTCAGACTCCCACTCAATAATAATGGGAGACTTTAACACCCCACGGTCAACATCAGACAGATCAACGAGACAGAAAGTTAAAAAGGATACGCAGGAACTGAATTCAGCTCTGCACCAAGCAGACATAACAGAAATCTACAGAACTCTCCACCCCAAATCAACAGAATATACATTCTTCTCAGCATCATACTGCACCTATTCCAAAACTGACCACATAGTTGGAAGTAAAGCACTCCTCAGCAAATATAAAAGATCAGAAATTATAACAAACTGTCTCTCAGACCACAATGCAATCAAACTAGAACTCAGGATTAAGAAACTCACTCAAAGCCACTCAACTACATGGAAACTGAGCAACCTGCTCCTGAATGACTACTGGGTACATAACAAAATGAAGGCAGAAATAAAGATGCTCTTTGAAACCAATGAGAACAAAGGCACAACATAGCAGAATCTCTGGGACACATTCAAACAGCGTGTAGAGGGAAATTCATAGCACTAAATGCCCACAAGAGAAAGCAGGAAAGATCTAAAATTGACACCCTAACATCACAATTAAAAGAACTAGAGAAGCAAGAGCAAACACATTCAAAAGCTAGCAGAAGGCAAGAGATAACTAAGATCACAGCAGAACTGAGGGAGATATAGATACAAAAAAACCCTTTAAAAAATCAATGAAACCAGGAGCTGGTTTTTTGAAAAGATCAACAAAATTGATAGACTGCTAACAAGATTAATAAATAAGAAAAGAGAGAAGAATCAAATAGATGCAATAAAAAATGATAAAGGGGATATCACCACCAATCCCACAGACATACAAACTATCATCAGAGAATACTATAAACACCTCTATGCAAATAAACTAGAAAATCTAAAAGAAATGGATAAATTCGTTGACACATACACCCTCCCAAGACTAAAGCAGGAAGAAAATGAATGCCTGAATAGACCAATAACAGGCTCTGAAATTGAGGCAATAAGTAACAGCTCACCAACCAAAAAAAGGGGAGGACCAGACGGATTCACAGCCGAAATTCACCAGAGGTAAAAAGAGGAGCTGGTAACTTTCCTTCTGAAACTATTCCAATCAATAGAAAAAGAGGGAATCCTCCCTAACTCATTTTGTGAGGCCAGAATCATCCTGATACCAAAGCCTGGCAGAGACACAACCAAAAAAGACAACTTTAGACCAATATCCCTGATGAACCTCAATGAAAAAATCCTCAATAAAATACTGGCAAACTGAATCCAGCAGCACATCAAAAAGCTTATCCACCATGATCAAGTGGGCTTCATCCCTGGGATGCAAGGCTTGTTCAACAAACACAAATCAGTAAACGTAATCCAGCATATAAACAGAACCAAAGACAAAAACCACACGATTATCTCAATAGATGCAGAAAAGGCCTTTGACAAAATTCAATAGCTCATCATATTAAAAACTCTCAATAAATTAGGTATTGATGGGACGTATCTCAAAATAATAAGAGCTATTTATGACAAACCCACAGCCAATATCATACTGAATGGGCAAAAACTGGAAGCATTCCCTTTGAAAGGGCATAAGACAGGGATGCCCTCTCTCAACACTCATATTCAACATAGTGTTGGAAGTTCTGGCCAGGGCAATTAGGCAGGAGAAAGAAATAAAGCGTATTCAATTAAGAAAAGAGGAAGTCAAACTTTCCCGTTTTGCAGATGACATGATTGTATATCTAGAAAACCCCATTGTCTCAGCCCAAAATCTCCTAAAGCTGATAAGCAACTTCAGCAAAGTCTCAGGATACAAAATCTATGTGCAAAAATCACAAGCATTCTTATACACAAATAACAGATAAACAGAGAGCCAAATCATGAGTGAACTCCCATTCACAATTGCTTCAAAGAGAATAAAATACCTAGGAATCCAACTTACAAGGGATGTGAAGGACCACTTCAAGGAGAACTACAAACCACTGCTCAATGAAATAAAAGAGGACAGAAACAAATGGAAGAAAATTCCATGATCATGGATAGGAAGAATCAATATTGTGAAAACGACCATACTGCCCAAGGTAATTTACAGATTCAATGCCATCCCCATCAAGCTACCAATGACTTTCCTCACAGAATTGGAAAAAACTACTTGAAAGTTCATATGGAACCAAAAAAGAGCTTGCATTGCAAAGTCAATCCAAAGCCAAAAGAACAAAGCTGGAGGCACCACACTACCTGACCTCAAATTATACTACAAGGCTACAGTAACCAAAACAGCATGGTACTGTTACCAAAACAGTGATACAGACAAATGGAACAGAATAGAGCTCTCAGAAATACTGCCACCCATCTACAACTATCTGATCTTTAACAAACCTGACTAAAATAAGAAATTGGGAAAGGATTCCCTATTTAACAAATGGTGCTGGGAAAACTGACCAGCCATATGTAGAAAGCTGAAACTGAATCCCTTCCTTACACCTTATACAAAAATTAATTCAAGATGGATTAAAGACTTACATGTTAGACCTAAAACCATAAAAACCCTAGAAGAAAACCTAGGAAATACCATTCAGGACACAGGCATGGGCAAGGACTTCATGTCTAAAACACCAAAAGCAATGGCAACAAAAGCCAAAATTGACAAATGGGATCTAATTAAACTAAAGAGCTTCTGCACAGCAAAAGAAACTACCATCAGAGTCAACAGGCAACCTACAGAATGGGAGAAAATTTTTGCAATCTACTCATCTGACAAAGGGCTAATATTCAGAATCTACAATGAACCCAAACAAATTTACAAGAAAAAAACAAACAACCCCATCAAAAAGTGGGTGAAGGATATGAACAGACACTTCTCAAAAGATGACATTTATGCAGCCAACAGACACGTGAAAAAATGCTCATCATCACTAGCCATCAGAGAAATGCACATCAAAACCACAATGATATGTCATCTCACACCAGTTAGAATGGTGATCATTAAAAAGTCAGGAAACAAGGGGTGCTGGAGAGGATGTGGAGAAATAGGAACACTTTGACACTGTTGGTGGGACTGTAAACTAGTTCAACCATTGTGGAAGACAGTGTGGCGATTCCTCAGGGATCTAGAACTAGAAATACCATTTGATCCAGCCATCCCATTACTGGGTACATACACAAAGGAATACAAATCATGCTGCTATAAAGACACATGCACATGTAGGTTTATTGTGGCACTACTCACAATAGCAAAGACTTGGAACCAACCCAAATGTCCAACAATGATAGACTGGATTCAGAAAATGTGGCACATATAAACCATGGAACACTATGCAGCCATAAAAAATGATGAGTTCATATCCTTTGTAGGGACATGGATGAAACTGGAAACCATCATTCTCAGCAAACTATCGCAAGGACAAAAAGGCAAACACCGCATGTTCTCACTCATAGGTGGGAATCGAACAATGAGAACACTTGGACACAGGAAGGGGAACATCACACACTGGGGCCTGTTGTGGGGTGGGGGGAGGGGGGAGGGATAGCATTAGGAGATATACCTAAGGTAAATGACCAGTTAATGGGTGCAGGTCACCAACATGGCACATGTATTCATATGTAACAAACCTGCACATTGTGCACATGTACCCTAGAACTTAAAGTATAATATATATATATATATATATATATATAAAATATACATATATATGTATAAACTGTTACCACTTCCTTACCTCCCTTCCAGCTATCATATTATTTGTTATGCTCATCAAAGACAGATTTTAATGTATATTTTAAATTTCTTAAAAAGCACAAAAAACCCTTCAAAAAATTAATGAATCCAGGGGCTGGTTTTTTGAAAAGATCAACAAAATTGATAGACTGCTAACAAGACTAATAAAGAAGAAAAGAGGGAAGAATTAAATAGATGCAATAAAAAATGGTAAACGGGATATCACCACCAATCCCACAGGCATACAAACTACCATCAGAGAATACTATAAAAATCTCCACGCAAATAAACTAGAAAATCTAGAAGAAATGGATAAATTTCTCAACACATACATCCTCCCAAGACTAAACCAGGAAGAAGTTGAATCTCTGAATGGACCAATAACAGGCTCTGAAATTGAGGCAATAATCAATAGCTTACCAATCAAAAAAAGTCCAGGACCAAATGGATTCACAGCCGAATTCTACCAGAGGTACAAAGAGGAGGTGTTACCATTCCTTCTGAAATGATTCCAGACAATAGAAAAAGAGGGAATCCTCCCTAACACATTTTATGAGGCCGGCATCATCCTGATATCAAAGCCTGGCAGAGACACAACCAAAAAAGAGAATTTTAGACCAATATCCTTGATGAATATCAATGCAAAAATCCTCAATAAAATACTGGCAAACCGAATCCAGCAGCACATCCAATAGCTTATACACCATGATCAAGTGGACTTCATCCCTGGGATGCAAGGCTGGTTCAACATATGCAAATCAATAAATGTAATCCAGCATATAAACAGAACCAAAGACAAAAACCACATGATTATCTCAACAGATGCAGAAAAAACCTTTGACAAAATTCAACAACCCTTCATGGTAAAAACTCTCAATAAATTAGGTATTGATGGGACGTATCTCAAAATAATAAGAGCTATCTACGACAAACCCATAGCCAATATCATACTGAATGGGCAAAAACTGGAAGCATTCCCTTTGAAAACGGGCACAAGACAGGGATGCCCTCTCTCACCACTCCTATTCAACATAGTGTTGGAAGTTCTGGCCAGGGCAATCAGTCAGGAGAAGGAAATAAAAGGTATTCAATTAGGAAAAGAGGAAGTCAAATTGTCTCTGTTTGCAGACGACATGATTGTGTATCTAGAAAACCCAATCATCTCAGCCCAAAATCTCCTCAAGCTGATAAGCAACTTCAGCAAAGTCTCAGGATACAAAATCAATGTAGAAAAATCACAAGCATTCTTGTACACCAATAACAGACAGAGAGCCAAATCATGAGGGAACTATCATTCACAATTGCTTCAAAGAGAATAAAATACCTAGGAATCCAACTTACAAGAGATGTGAAGGACCTCTTCAAGGAGAACTACAAACCACTGCTCAATGAAATAAAAGAGAATACAAACAAATGGAAGAAGGTTCCATGCTGATGGGTAGGAAGAATCAATATTGTGAAATTGGCCATACTGCCCAAGGTAATTTATAGATTCAATGCCATCCCCATCAAGCTACCAGTGACTTTCTTCACAGAATTGGAAAAAACTACTTGAAAGTTCATATGGAACCAAAAAAGAGCCCGCATCGCCAAGTCAATTCTAAGCCAAAAGAACAAAGCTGGAGTCATCACACTACCTGACTTCAAACTATACTACAAGGCTACAGTAACCAAAACAGCATGGTACTGGAACCAAAACAGATATATAGACCAAGGGAACAGAACAGAGCCCTCAGAAATAATGCCGCACATCTACAACTATCTGATCTTTGACAAACCTGACAAAAACAAGCAACGGGGAAAGGATTCCCTATTTAATAAATGGTGCTGGGAAAACTGGCTAGCCATATGTAGAAAGCTGAAACTGAATCCCTTCCTTACACCTTACACAAAAACTAATTCAAGATGGATTAAAGACTTACATGTTAGACCTAAAACCATAAAAACCCTAGAAGAAAACCTAGGAAATACCATTCAGGACACAGGCATGGGCAAGGACTTCATGTCTAAAACACCAAAAGCAATGGCAACAAAAGCCAAAATTGACAAATGGGATCTAATTAAACTAAAGAGCTTCTGCACAGCAAAAGAAACTACCATCAGAGTGAACAGGCAACCTACAGAATGGGAGAAATTTTTTGCAACCCACTCATCTGACAAAGGGCTAATATCCAGAATCTACAATGAACTCAAACAAATTTACAAGAAAAAAACAAACAACCCCATCAAAAAGTGGGCAAAGGATATGAACAGACACTTCTCAAAAGAAGACATTTATGCAGCCAAAAGACACATGAAAAAATGCTCATCATCCTGGCCATCAGAGAAATGCACATCCAAATCACAATGGTATATCATCTCACACCAGTTAGAATGGAGATCATTAAAAAGTCAGGAAACAAGGGGTGCTGGAGAGGATGTGGAGAAATAGGAACATTTTGACACTGTTGGTGGGACTGTAAACTAGTTCAACCATTGTGGAAGTCAGTGTGGCGATTCCTCAGGGATCTAGAACTAGAAATACCATTTGACCCAGCCATCCCATTACTGGGTATATACCCAAAGGATTATAAATCATGCTGCTATAAAGACACATGTACACATATGTTTAGTGCGGCACTGTTCACAATAGCAAAGATTTGGAACCAACCTAAATATCCAACAACGACAGACTGGATTAAGAAAATGTGGCACATATACACCATGGAATACTATGCGGCCATAAAAAATGATGAGTTCATGTCCTTTGTAGGGACATGGATGAAACTGGGAACCATCATTCTCAGTAAACTATTGCAAGGACAAAAAACCAAACACCACATGTTGTCACTCATAGGTGGGAATTGAACAATGAGAACACATGGACACAGGAAGGTGAACATCACACACCCCGGACTGTTGTGGGGTGGGGGAGGGGGAGGGATAGCATTAGGAGATATACCTAATGCTAAATGACGAGTTAATGGGTGCAGCACACCAACATGGCACATGTATACATATGTAACAAACCTGCACGTTGTGCACATGTACCCTAAAACTTAAAGTATAAAAATAATAAAATTTAAAAAAAAAAATAAAAGCATTTCAAATGAAAAAAAAAAGTTTGTATCAAGAACTCTAAGAAGAAAGTTGTTTTCTGCTGGAAAGTGGTAGAAAAATCAGAAATTAGTTAAACAATGCAATGATTTTCAGAGAGTTGTTCAATGTTGATATATAAATTATTTTGTCCCTGTT
The DNA here is from genome assembly GCF_028878055.3 of Symphalangus syndactylus. Classification (NCBI taxonomy): domain Eukaryota; kingdom Metazoa; phylum Chordata; class Mammalia; order Primates; family Hylobatidae; genus Symphalangus; species Symphalangus syndactylus. The sequence continues at coordinate 48,254,398 of NC_072426.2, read as the reverse complement.
TCTGAAAGTAGGAAAACATCTGAGAATATTAAAGAACTAGCCCAAGTGGGTTCATTTTGAACAAGTGGCGAGAGAAGGAGAGAGTGAATGAAAGTAGTGAGCCAAGCTCTGTGTGATTCCTACTCCCAGTGAGGACCAGAAAGGAGAATCAAAAAGAAAGAGAACAAGCCCAATGCAAGAAATCATGCGCTGTAATTGTTTCTTTCAGATTTAAGTGTTAGTTGACTATATTTTGTGTGTACTACATGGACTTTGTTGGCCTTCTGTTTTCCTTAATCAAGAAAACCCTAAGTTTTGGGCTCTGTTTATACAACAGATGATCTTTTGGCTATTAATAAAAATGTAAAATGCTCGGTAAAATAAAATAAAATAGCATTTTATACAAATTAATAATGAGAAGGGATATTAATCACAGTCTGAATACTGAGAACATTCTACTATTTGCTCACTTTGACTCATTGTAGTTGTTGAATTTTAGCAACTCTAAGAAATGTTTCCTTGTAGCTCTACAACCTAATTTTAAACCTAACATATTAATACCATGACATTCTGATAAGATTCCTTTCAGAATTGTCATTTATAACACTAAGATTGACAAGATAAATTCAAACAAAGAATTAAATGAATTAGTGAAATAGCTTAAAAAGATACATGGAAATTTCATTAATAAGTAAAGCTAAGTATCACGCTTATTTATCAACAATTTGCAAAGTAAAAAATTTTGAAAAAACATGTTTTCATTAGCAATAGCAAATATTAATCTTCGATTTAGTACTACACTTAATGAGAACTGGGTTAAAACAAATGACAAAGTCACAAATTCTAATGGAAAATTTTAAAATAGAAACTAATCAATGGTAAATATACTACGTTCTTAGATGAAAATACTAAGTGCTATAGAAAGATCTGTTCTCACCAAGTTAATTTATAGATTTAACATATTTCAAATTAAAAATTCAACCACATTTTAAAAGGAATTACCTAAAATAATTATAAAATGTATAAGGATACATAAACAGTCAAGAACATTCAGTTGTTTTTTTTTTTTTAATTATACTTTAAGTTTTAGGGTACATGTGCACAACGTGCAGGTTTGTTACATATGTATACATGTGCCATGTTGGTGTGCTGCACCCATCAACTCGTCATTTAACATTAGGTATATCTCCTAATGCTATCCCTCCCTCCTCCCCCCACCCCACAACAGTCCCCAGTGTGTGATGTTCCCTTTCCTGTGTCCATGTGTTCTCATTGTTCAATTCTCACCTATGAGGAGTGAGAACATGCGGTGTTTGGTTTTCTGTCCTTGCGATAGTTTTCTGAGAATGATGGTTTCCCAGTCAGTTTTATTCTAAAGAAAAATACATTGTTGGGTTGCAGGAAAGATGTAAGAATTATGAAGTCAGGAAAACCTACCTCACATGATAATGTGTCTTAAATATCTTAAACAAAACATACCATGTAAACACAGAAATACAGATCAATGGATAAAAGTTGTGAATTCATGAACTAACCTCTTTTTTGATAAATTTTACCAAGTCATGAGTAAATTTTTAAGAGAAAAACAAAGCTGTAAAAGAAAGAGGAAAGTTTAATAAATCCTACTAGAAAATCTTGAGTTATATTAAGGGAAAATATACATTGTATTATAAAGACTTGTAAGGAAGAAATAAACTTAAAACAAGTTTAAAACTCAAATGACAGGCCAATGAAAATAAGTTTTATTTCTTACCTTGCTTAAGAAACAAAATTTCTCTTGTTTTATGTACTCCAGAAAAAAAATAACAATTGATTGGAGACTATCCAATATATATTTTTGAACTTCTCTACAATAAAAAGTACATCAATCAACTAGACCAGTCTTTGAAGGATATAGATGTATATATTCATACATGAGATATACATTCATGTTATATAACAGTGAAACCTGCAATTACTTTTATTAGTATTAAATTTTATATTATATACATTATATATGTATGTATAACATTGTATATGATACTAATTCATTCAGAAAAAAGAAAGTTACACTAAACATCTTAGAGTAAGGATTGTCGAAAACAAGTAAACTATAAAATCTTAATAAAAAGCCTTTGAAAGAATATTATTGTTTTAATTAAATATTAGACTTTTTAATGTCTAAAACCTTTTTGGGAGAAAAATAACTGTGGCAAAGTCCTCCATGAAACATGCTATGACATAATAATGAACAGATGGCTTGATAAAGCTAAGTGTAAGCTAAATCCTCTGTGTGGGTGAGGTCTTATGTAATGATTAGATAATTTATGAGAAATTAATATTAGAAGGCAAGTGAAAAAATATCTCTAAATCAGGGAATACAGTATGTGAACCATGTAGGTGTATGACACTGAGTGCAAGATGTGGAAATATTTTTACTCTTTACTTTGCAAAGTATAATCACTGTAAAATTGTGAAGTGTGTATAATATTTAGTGCCACACAGTATATTTTAATGTTACAAATGGGAACACACTGTATAAAAATCTCTCTGTTAAGGTACCCATCAAGGACTTCTAATTCTACATGTTTGTAATGTAGATGAATTAACATAACTGTGGGAATTTTGACTTTGGAATTCCTGACTCTGGCACTGTTAATTTCTCAACCTTAATGTTCTAATATCAGATCCGAATGACTACACATGGTGGATATTTCTATCAGCTCAAGATGTTTCTAGAATGTAGCATTTCCACTTAAAAAAATCATTTGAGAGGGAAGAAAAAAGCAAAAACAATCAGTCTGTTCTGTGGATTAGCAGCAGATCTCTTTATTAGTTGGAAGAGAATGTGAAAATGAATAAATACCCACAGTAGTGACAGAAGGTGGAAAAGTGACAGAAAAACAATGATTATTTATACATGCAAAATGTGTGAAATAAACCTCAGATTTTGGAGGAAATTGTCTAAAGGATAAAAAATAAAGAACTATATTTATAAGTGTTTACTGACTTAAAGTAAAGCAAAAGCTACCTTTAAAGATAATGTACATACACACAAAAATAGATGCCAGAATAAGATATCCCGGGAAAGTTTTGAAATATTACTGTGTTCCCTCATGAAGGATGTGGCATAAGCAACAACATAGCAAAGGTGTTTCCTTGCGTATTCTCCAATACTGCCTGTTTTCTGTTTCATTGCTTAGGTTAAGAAAAGTGGTAGAAAAGATTGGGTAATTATGTTTTTTTTTAATTTTTATAAGAGAACATCATGATTGGAGATTGTGGTGTCTAATTAGAAACACTGCATTTTTAACAACTGATGCTCATTAAGACTTTACATTAACAGCAATCAGGCACTTGAAAGGAATCTTAAAACAGATGTACTTGAACATGACTCCGTGTTTAGAGCTTGATGAACCAGAGGGGCTTCCTGATCCTCTCATGGACAGTTTCTTATCTATTACACATCATTCCTCTATCCCTACAGTGTTATACATTCAAGACATACATGTAATTTCTGTCTGTCTTGCAGTCATCACTCAAGTAATGGGGAAGGTTAAATAGGAATCTCAAAGCTTGGAAAATGTGTTAGGTTTCAGTATTCCAGTGTTGTTGGTTTACTAGAAAAATATTCATTCTTAAAATTTATTTATAATTAAATTGATAGAATTTATTAAAATTTTAATGAAAAACAAAAGTAGCGGTATGTGTGTTTGTGCATGTGTGTTGTGCATTCCAGAGAATAAAAATCAGTTTTAAATGCTGAAAAACTTTTGACAGAAAGTTCTAGTAAGGGATTTTAGAATCCAATTTGTTCAAATAGTATAGATAAATGCTAAGTTTTATCATCAAATCTGCTGTAGTAACCAAAGAGAAATGCTTTGTTTCAAATAAATATTGTTTTCATAATTATCACCATATAAACATTTATCAATGCTTGCAGAATACACATACAGATTGACATCCTTTGTTGCTATAGATACAGATTATCCAAATAAAAAAACTATTGAATGCATAATACATTTTGGTAATTGAATATCTATTTATTCTGTGTATGCAAAATAACGAAGTAAGCAATGAATTAGGCCATGAATGTATCTCTCCCCTATTCTTCTTGGATGCCCCTTCTCCCTTCAGATATGATGACTCTTATTTGCCTAGTGATTTGCTCTTTCTCTCAGGTGCTAAGTCTTCCCTCTTTGCTTCAGTGGTATTATAGCCAATGCTTTGGCCTTTGCACTGTTCACTTCTCCTTCTATTTACTCAAATAATCAAATATTAATCAAATACCCTACTCTTTATTGCGATGACTGAGATAGATTTGGAAATATTTTTAAAAAGACATAAGAATTGTTCCCAAATATTTAAATCCAGTAGAAAAGAAAATATACATATGCAAATAATTTTAACAAATTATAGAATGTGATAAAAAGACATTGCTGGACACTGGAGGATAAAGAGGTATGAACAAAGCAGAGATGAGAAAAAATATGCTAAAAGCAGAAAAAAAAGTAAAAAATAAGGGGGGATAAAAATTCTAGGTATACATGGAAAATAACAATTATATTTGGCTAGAATGGTGGTTGACGGGAAATGATCAAAGTTCATCTTTCATAGTACTCTGTAGTACTTTGGTTTTAAATCATAAAAGTCTCTGGGTGAAGAATGCAAGCTTCATTCTTTGGCAAAGGTAGGCAAATGTTTTTGAGAAAGGAATGGACATGATTAAATTTATGATTTAGGTAAAACTATTCTGGAAAACAGTGGGAATCGACTTCACAAGTAAACACAAAATAATATTTTTAAAGTTTTGATTTTGGTAACAGTTAAAATGAATATATGAAGTTACTAGTGATGAAAAGGAATTCATGAAATAAAATTGAGGGAAACTCAAAAGGCAAACAAAGATAGACATGGAAGAGTTTAATGTGCTTCAAAGTGTACCATTAAATCCCTTTTTGATTTAGGCTAAAATTTGTGAGGGCAGGAGTTTCAAAAATTTTGTTATCATTGCTGAAGCCTCATTTTCTAGAAGAGCACCCGGCACACAGTAGTTCATCAATACCAATTGTGTAATGAATATAACTTATCTGATATTAATCAAAATCTTAGGCTAAAAAATCCAATTATCTTCCATACTCAGATTTATATTAATTATGAACTTATTTTCTAGTTCCCAGTGAATTAATTCAAATAAGTAAGTCACTGTCAAAAACTGTTGTCACTCCCATCTCTCACTGTATATAAAAATCAATTAAAAATGGATTAAATATTTAAATCTAAGACCTCAAACAATGAAACTACTATAAGAAAACATTGGGGAAACCCTCCAGAACATTAATCTAGGCAAAAATACCTTGAACAATACCCCTCAAGCACGCGCAACCAAAGCAAAAATGGACAAATGAGATCACATCAAGTTAAGAAGCTTATGCACAGCAAAGAAAACAGTCAACAAAGAGACAACCTACACTATAGAAGAAAATATTTGCAAACTATCTATCTGACAGAAGATTCACAACTAGAATATACAAGATGATCAAAAACTCAACAGGGAAAAGTCTAATACTCTGATTTAAAAATGAGCAAAATAACTAAATAGACATTGCTGAAAACATACACAAATGGCAAACAGGTATATGAAAAGGTGATCAATATCATTGATCACCAGAGAAATGCAAATCAAAACTATAATAAAATATCATTTCACTGCAGTTAAAATGGCTTTTATCCAAAAGGCAGGCAAGAAAAATACTGGTGAGGATGTGGAGAAAAGATAACTCTCATACACTGTTGGTGGGGACATAAATTAGTATAACCACTACGAAGAACAGGTTGGAAGTTCCTCAAAAAACTTAAAATTGAGCTCACATATGATTCAGAACTCTTTCTGCTAGGTATATACCCAAAAGAAAGGAAATCAGTATATCAAAGGGATATCTGCACTCCCATGTTTATTGTAACACTATTCACAATAGCCAAGATTTGGAAGCAACCTAAGTGTCCATCAACAGATGAATAAAGAAAATGGAGTATTTACTATTCAGTCATAAAAGAACAAGATCTTGCCATTTGCAACAATATGGATGGAACTGGAGGTCATTATGTTAAGTGAAATAAGCCAGGCACAGAAAGAAAAACATTGCCTACTCCTTTATTTGTGGGTGCTGAAAATTAAAACAATTGAACTCATAGAGGTAGAGAGTAGAATGATAGTTACTAGAGGCTGGGAAGCATAGTGGGGGAAAGGAAGAGGGGATGTTTAATAGGTAAAAAATACAGTTAGACAGAAAAAATAAGACCTAGTATTTGATGGCACAGTAAGTAGAGTCACTACAATCAACAATAATTTATTGTACATGTTAAAATAACTAAAAGAGCATAATTGGATTTTTTGTCACAGAAAGAAAGAATCAAGACTTCAATTGATGGATGCCTCATTTACCTTGATGTAATTATTATTCATTGTATGCAATATTAAACATTTCATGTGTCCCATAAATATATACACCTACTATGTACCCACAACAATTAATAAAACAAAATTTAAAAAAAAACAATAAAATCAATACCAAAAGGCAAAAATAAACTCTATTTTTGAGTATGAGTACCAAGCACTATTTTAGGTACTATAGCATGAAGATACATAAGGTTTCAACCTATTTATTAATTGTGATTGTTTAGCCTGCCAGAAATTTACATTTTATTTCATGAGGCAGATAAAGCATCTGTATTTAAAGCAGTTTATAAAGTCAAAAGCTTAAGGTTAAACTTTATCACTAAATATTGGCAGCAACACATCATGGGTCCCATGAGGGAGACAGTTTAAATTAGGTGTATTTGCATCATACAGACACAACTAGATGTCTTTCTGTATTTTCCAGGATGTATTTTCTTAATAGTGATCATGAATCAATCAACTCTCCTCCCAAAAGTAAACCTAGATCTTATGAAACTGTTTTCTTCTATTTAAATTGTCCTTTATTAAAGGCCTAGCTTATAATATGAGTGGTTTTTTTAAAAAATTGAGACATAAAATGTCAAGAGTCATAAGAGGTTTGAAACTTAACGTCTTTTTTCTTTTTCTTTTTAGTTGGCACATAATAATTATACATAATTATGGAGTACAGACTGATATTTTGATATGTGTATACAATGTGTAGATCCAATCGGGTTTATTGGCATATCTATTACCTCAAATATTTATTATTTATGTTAGGAATACTCAAAATTCTCTCTTCTAGCTTTTTGAAAAGATACAATAAATTATTATTAACTATATTCAACAAACAGAAAACTAGAACTTGTTCCTCCTATATAGTTGTAATTTTGTACCTGTTAACCAACTCTTCCCCTCCCTTTTCCCTTCCCAGACTGTAATTATCACAATTCTACTCATTGCTTCTATGAGCTCAACTTTTTTTTAGCTCCCATGTATGACTGGAAACATGCGGCATTTGTCTTTCTGGGCCTGGTTTATTTTACTTAATACCCTCTAGGCTCTTTCATGTTGCTGCAAATGACAGACTTGCATTTTTTTTTACGGCTGAATAGTATCCCAATGTATATACATACCACACTATCTTTATCCATTAATCTGTTTTCTTTATCTTTTACTCTTTGGCAAGTCAACATAAAAAATCATAGCATATCTTACAATATGGTAGTCTTGACATCAAATAATGATAGAAATAATTGTCTATTCAAGGTTTCCTTTATGGAGTTTGAATTGTTTCAGTCCATCACAATACAATAGAATAATTCACAGAACCTTAAGAGTGATACACCATCCGGCCGGGCACAGTGGCTCACACCTCTAATCCCAGCACTTTGGGAGGCCAGGGCGGGTGAATCACGAGGTCAGAAGTTTGGGACCAACCTGGCCAACATGGTGAAACCCCGTCTCTACTAGAAATACAAAAATTAGCTGGACGTGGTGGCAGGCACCTGAATCCCAGCTACTTGGGAGACTGAGGCAGGAGAATCACTTGAATCTGGGAGGCAGAGGTTGCAGTGAGCCGAGATCGCACCCCTGCACTTCAGCCCAGGTGACAGTGCGAGACTCTGTCTCAAAAAGAAAAACCAAAATAGATTGATACACCATCCAAAGTTATCAAAGATATTCTATGATGTAAGGACTTGTTCCTCTCCATCTCCATCCTTCCAACCAAGTACCCATTCTTCATGTGTCAGGTATAGTGTCTTCATGAGTCACTCTGGTGATATACAGTGTTAAATAAAGCAGAATCCCTGTGTTCAAAAAGGTTTAGAGTTCATGGAAAAGTTTCTCCAGAGACTTTTCTGTGTAACATTCAATCCTAGAGAATATACAGATGGTCAAAATCAACATGATTTCAGAATTTCTCACAACCAGTCTTTTTAAAACAAAAGTTCAGTCTCTGAGATTAGGGCATTCTAAATAGAAGTCCTGGTTCCACACTACTGAAATAGTAGTCCAAATGGTTCTACTAACTTCTGAAACTATAGTGGTTGAAGCAGTATTTTCATAGGAAAATAAATTAAAATTAAGCAAATTTGTAAAAAACATCAATCAAATCAGAATGATCTGAAAATTTTTAGCATAATTCCATAACTCAAATAGCATTTTAGCCCATCATACAAAATTAAGTATGAAATTATATAGTATAGGAGGTAACTAGAGTACCAGTAGATTCAAAACTTCTAGCTTAGATCTAAGCTGTTTTAAATTGACAAATACAAAATTTAAAAATTGCGTATCTTATCAAATTACTAAATAGTTGTCATAGTAGTCACTAACTAAAATATTTTATACATTATCAGTAGATAAATATATAGAGTGGGCTTTCAGAGAGTGTGTCACAAGTAACACAAGAGACAATACAGTATAATTCTAGCCTGTATTTTCCATAATTACACTGTGGAGAATTTTGATCTACTGACAGTCTGCTTTGCAATGTTTCTGAACTTTCTCAAAAGAAGCTTAGCAAAACTCTACATATTGTGCATATGCAGTGAAGCAATTCTATGCATTTTTATTTGTTGTCGTTTCCAAGATACAAATTGACGTTTCTTACTTGAGAAGATACCTAGTATATCTCTGGGTAACTATCTTCAGATGTGTGTGAAGATCTGTATCTTGGAAAAGAATTCCAAGTGGTATGGCAATAGAAAAGGTCCAGAAATACAAACAGGCAAAGCTTATAATGGGCTTTGAAATGCAATGAAAGATAGAATTTGCATTGACTGTAACCACTCTCCAGTCATTTTAAACACATCCTCGCAGTCTAATCTACCAAGGGCGACCTGCAAATTTTTGGCTATTACATCATTCTATAATTATGTTTTATGTCTTGGTTCACTAAAAGATGCCTGAATTTACATTTTATTTAGTTGGAAAATCTCCTGGACCTTATATATTATTTGCTAATATCTGGCAAAGTTCTAGGATATTTCTCTTTTTCCACTGCTACCCTGTACCCCTTATTTTGTGGTCTCAAGGGTAATTTCTGGTGTTTCACCATGAACAACACTAGCTACTGGCAATCTGGTTCTCTTTATTTCTTTAAATTTGTCCGATACTTCAGCACTTTGTTTGCTATCCACAGGGTGGCTGATCTCACATGTTAACTGATATGTTAACTCCCCTGCTCAGGAAAAGGAATTAAATTCAGGAAGTTAAGACTGACAAGGAAATGAGGCAAAGCATTCCTGATGGTACATACTCCTCTGCCTAGGAGAATCTATAAGCATGTCTTAAATTGTGGTTTTGCAAATAAAAAATGTACTGGTAAATAAGAATGTAGGTTGTGGATCACCACTATGCTTGTATAGCTACTGCTTTATAATGAAGTCATCCATTGAAATGCTCAAAATAACACTGGAAGAAATATAAGTAAATGACAACACAAATTCCAAGCTTTAGCAAAGTTTACTATTACCTTTTAGATATGAGATCCATAATGACACCATTATTTTTCTAATCTCTTTTTGCAATCACTGTAACCATTCGTTAAGTTTAACCTAGAATCCAAACTAAAAAGTGTTCTTCAATGATCAGACTGAAAATTGAGCTAATACAGTACAGGTTTAATTTAGTAATGTCTTTGACAAGAGCATAGTGATAATATTAATGATCCAGAAGGCAGTTCACAAAGTACTAAGGCATAAAATATGAATGTGATAAAATCTTAGAAATTGTTGTAAACTGATGTTGAAACTTTGAAGAAACACATTACACTAAGAGTGGCAAGGGTGTTAAAGCTCAGATGCATGTAAATTATGGAATATGGAAAAAAATGAGATAAAATTTGCAAAGGCTTTATCTGTATTCTTATTTGAATATGATTTATAATGGAAAATATTTCACTTAATTAGGAAAGTCTCAACAGCTAAAGAACAAAAACAAAAATAAATTAATAGGAAGGATAAATAGAGAAATACTGACATGAATAGGGCATCTTGTGAATGACAGAAGCAGTGACAGGTAATTATTAATTTTATGAAACATGTACACTAGTGTTTCAGCATAATGCAACATGTGTTATATAAAAACTAGAAGTGTGCCAAACCTCAACATAAATTCCATATATCACAGTCATTTTGTAATTTAACCCACACAACACCACAAAGTGGCTTTACTTCCTGTCTCTTCAGATGAGTAAATTGGCAGTGTATATGAAAGCACTGGTAATAAATCACAGTAAAATCTGACTTTTTTTTTTAAAGTTTAATCTAATTTTTTAAATTATAATATTAATATATGGTATGGTCAAAACAAATTTGAATACAAATATAAAATCAAAGGATAACATGAAATTGAAAATAAAAATAAATTTTAACTCTTAGTTCCATAAATAACTACATTTAACATACCAATATATGTGCTTCTAGTATGTATATCTCTCTTCCTAACTCACATGGTAGTACTGAATATTTACAATTTGTAGCATGTTCTCTCAATATATCAGAGGCATTATCTATTTTCATTACATACTATTTAAATCTTGAGCGCAATGTTTTACAATACTCTATCTCAAAGCTATCCTTTGCTGCCTTTTTTGTTGGTATTTTAACTGTTTGTAATAATTGTCGTTATAAACTATTTCTAAATTAGTATATTTACATATACATATTTTGTCTCTATCATTTTTTATTGTCTTAGGTTTGACTTCTAAGAATTTGAATTCTAGGATAGATTATATGATTTTTAGGACTCTAAGCAATATAATTTCTGTAAATATTTTATTTTGAAATTATTTTAGCTATACAGAAAACTTTGAGACAGTACACAGAATTTTCATATACCCTCACCTAACTTCCCCTGAAGTTATATTTTACATAATCACTGTATATTTGTCAAAACTAAGAAATTAACATGGGAGTAATGTCATTAATTAACCTACAGACTTAATTTGGATTCACAGCTTTTTCACTAATGTCCTTTCTCTGTGTAAGAATTCAGTCCAGGAGATGACATTGTGTTTAGCCATCATGTCTCCTCAGTCTCCACTAGCCTGGGAGGTTTTCTTGTTTTTTCTGTTTTTCATGACCTTGACACTTTTGAAGAAGACCAATAAAGGAATGTTAACATAATTCTAGAGATATTATGAGCTTTAATAATAAAATTTTGAAACAATACATCAGTTTAAAAAGAATGAATATTAAGGGGCATGATATAGTTTAGATGTTTGTTCCCTCCAAATTTCTTGTTGAAATGTGTTCTTAGTGTTGGAGGTGGGGCCAGGTGGCAGTTATCTGGGTCATCGGGGGGGTGGATCCCTTATGAATGGCTAGATGCCCTCTCCTTTGTAATTAGTTCTCAAGAGGTCTGGAACTTCCCACTTCTCCCTCTTGCTCCCTCTTTCACCATGTGACATGCTTGCTTCCCCTTCACTCTCTATCATGAGTAAAAGCCTCCTGAGGCCTCACCAGAAGCAGATGCCAGCACTATGCTTCTTGTATAGTCTGAAAAGCATGGGCCAAAATAAACCTCTTTTCTTTATAAATTGTCCAGTCTCAGGTATTTCTTTATAGCAATGCAAAATGAACTAATAAAGGGCACTTGATTTTATAAAACATAAAATATTTGTTGTTTTACATATATTTACATACAATATATATTGTGTTGTATAAACATACAATAAATTAAATGTATTGTATAAAACATACAATAAATTAAATACTTTTGTGTAAGTATAAGAGTCAATATGCTAATCAGCAAAGATTACAAAGGTAGAAAATAACTACAACCACAAGTCAAAAACATGTTATAACTGAATATATAATTAAAAGAAGCATCAAAAAACTATTGAGAAGAGTTTCCCAAACAAATGCTGCTTAGGAAAATGAATATTTTAACAAAACGGTGTATTTAAAGTTAGGCTGAGTTTAAAAGTTATGGCAAAAAGATAGAAGAAATAACCTCTATTGTCATTCCAGAATTCTGGTTCATTTATTTTATATTTTATAAATTATGTATTTATATTTTATATATTTTTATATTTTATATATATATATTATAGTTTATATTTTAAAGTGTTTCCTTCCAGAATATATTTAAATAAGTTTGTAAAAACATTATTCTTATTTTTAACAGACTCCAAGATTATTTGCCATTTTATTTTTTGCTTATGTCACTTTTCTTTTCCAAATCATTGATTGACCATCAACTTTTAGAGGTTAGATAGTTTAAAAATTTGTTATTTTCATATTTCTGGGATAACTTTTTCTTTAGAGAGATTTGCAGAAAGCCAGATAAAGGATATTACCTATTTAGTTTAGAGTTACTTTTAAATCTCAGGAACTATATCCAGTCATTTTTTAGCTTTAATATCAGGGCTTATTGAATAATTTTCATTTAAAACTCTACAACAGGCACTTTCACTATTGATCTATGTTATCTTCTCATTTTCTCAATTTCACTCATTTCTCTCTGTCTCTGTCTCCCACTTTCTCTAATTCCCTCTTCATTCACATTTATTAACTGATGTTAATATGGAGAAAATGATAAAAAATATTAATGATATATATTTCTTAAGTTATCAAATTTAAAAATTGGAAGAAATCTTAAATATTATTTAATCAACCTCTTCATTTTACAGATTAACAGACTAAGGTTCAAATAAGATAAATAACTTCAGAAACTTCCATTTCCACCTGTTAACTGTTGGGACAAAATGTTTTCTCATGTTATATTCTTGTAAGCAGGACTTAGGTTCTGTGAATATCTTCACAATTATTTGTGGGTGCTCATTCTTCTAGTCTCAGTTTTATGAAATCAAGTTAATCAGATTTAAATAATTACATAAAGGAAATGTTCATATTAAGCTTTAATGACGCATTGTGAGGACACTATGCCAAAATATGACAGAATCCTCAGTGACAAAACTTTATGTAAACTCTCTTTGCTTTAGGCCATAAATCACTTGCAGAATTTCCAGATAATATATATGAGATTAAATAAGTAGCAAAAATGTCTTAAGAATAGAAAAAAAGTCAAAATAGAGGAACTAAAAAAGGTATTTTCAATAAAGAATTTTGAATGTATGCAACTGTTTAAGATGTTCTTTGAAATACAGCAAAATGTTGTAATCATTGCATTTTGAAGAAATGAGAAGAAATTACCAAAAGAAGAAAGCAGGTCATACATAGAAGTGACACTTGGCTGGGCACAGTGGCTTGCGCTTGTAATCCCAGCACTTTGGGAGGTCGAAGCGGGCAGATAACGAGGTCAGGAGATCGAGACCATCCTATCCTGGCCAACATGGTGAAACCGCGTCTCTACTAAAAATACAAAAACTAGCTGGGCATGGTGGTGTGTACCTGTGGTCTCAGCTACTCGGGAGGCTGAGGCAGGAGAATCACTTGAATCTGAGAGATGGAGGTTGCAGTGAGCCGAGATCACGGCACTACACGCCAGCCAGGCCACAGAGCGAGACTCCGTCAAAAATAAAAATAAAAATAAAAATAAAAATAAATAGAAGTGACACTTGCAGGTTTCAAGATAAGGCTGATATTTCCATAGATGTGAACCTCCCCATAGCGAATCATTCATCAGATATCTATATATTGCAATGATATATAGATCATTAAGAATCTGTAATATACGAGATAACATATGGGAGAATAAAGATTTGAGTTCCATTATTGAATAAATTAACCATGAAGTAAGAAGTGAGAGTTATCTCAATATGTCTAAAGATTAAACTGGAAATTAACTGCTGCATTTATTAATCCTCTGACCAGAACTGTAAGTAAAGTGTGAATAGAAATAAAGAAAAAAATTTCTGGTGATGAGAATTTCATTTCTACTCAATAAATAGCAATAATCAAATACTTTAATATATTATTCTGAGCAAGTTATAAAAGACTAGCTTGGGGATTCACATGTCTTACTTACAAGTGACTACGTCAGTTAGCATGAAGTTAATTTGAATCTAGGTAGCCACGCCCTAATTTCTGGACCATAAATGAAACTCAGACAAAGGTAAAGATTAGGATGAAAGCTGCATATTAGTGTTATATCCTCTAATGTGTGAGAATTCTGCTGAGTATGAAGACTTGATAGCATTTATAAAATTGTCTTAGTCGTTTCTGCTGAAGAGAAGCCGAGGTCCCATGTTTAAAAGTCAAGCAGATGATATCCCACTTCTAGGATCCTCCTGTCTAATTATTTTACTAATATCCTATGGCCCTAGTTGTTTGAATAAAAAGGTAGATTCAGCTCAGCCAAGATTTTACTGTATTAAGGATCACAAGCCTGGCCCTTTGCAAGTTTGCTTTAGTAGAGCTTGGTCTCCACAACATCAGCTTCTTCCTTGTGATGAAAGCATCAGTGAGCCAGATCACTTGTGAAGGTCAGAAGCTTACATAACCTCCAGCCATGGAAATCTTGCCTCTATGAGCTACTGACTAATAAACTGTTATCTAGTGTAAACAATTAAAAATAGGAAAAAATATAATTAACAATTTTCATATATCTGACAACAGGCAAAGTAGTACTTGGCACAGGAGGGATGGGAAAATAACACAAATCCTATGATCCTCAAAATTTTTATCTGAAGGCACTTTCTGGACAGCAGCAAAAGGAGAGGAGGAGACCCAGTGATGGAATAGTGGTCTGACTGAGTTAAGGAGACAGAGCTTGGAACATATTATTTGGAGATACGCTGTGAAAATTTGTAACTGCATATTGTAAATACCTGAACAACAATACAAAATGAGGAAATAAGTGGAATACTAATAAACACAATTAGTTCAAAAGAATGCAAATTAATCTAAAAAAAGAACACAGGAGAAAATAAAAACCAGTGGATAATCATAAAACACAATATTGATAATTATGCTAAATGTTGAAAATTTAAACACTCCAAATGAAAGGCAGAGACTGAATAAAAAAGGAAGACTCATATAACTATAGGCAATTGACAAGAAACATACTTTAAAGAAAAAGACAGATGGCTTAAAATCAAAGGATAGAAAAAGACGAATATAATTTTCTATTAATGATAGTGAAACTGGAGGGACTATATTAAAATCAATGAGGTTAATATCAAATTTAATGAAATATATTTCATGTGCTTATCAAGAAAACATAGGAATCAAAAATGTATATGTACTTAATCTCAAAGTTTCAAATACATAAAGAAAAACTGAAAGAAGTAAAAGAGAAAAACAGACAACTTCACATTTATAGTAATACCTTTCAACAATCCTCTCTTAGTTAATAGACAAGTAGAATATTGGTGGAGCTACAGAAGAATTAGGACAACTTTACTAATCAAATTTATGTAACAAAATTTATAGATTAATATAAAAAATTACAGAGTACACTTTTTTTTCCAATGTCATGCAGCATTCACTGAGTTTGACCATAATTTGGGCTATAAAACCATTCTTAATAAATTTTAACAGGATTGAAATTTTATATGGCAGTTCTCTGCCCAAAGTGGAATTAAATTAGAAAATACTAACAGAAGTATGCCTAGAAAAATTCCCAAATTTTTGGAAAATAAACAGCATAGTCACAAACAAATCCATGGGTCAAAGAAGAAATTACACAGAAGTAAGAAAATAATTTGAACTAAATGAAAGTTAAACACATACTGCCAAAATTTTTGGAAAGCAACCAAGCCAAGCTTAGACAAAATTTAATATGTTCAAATGTTTGTTTTAGAAAAAAACATTGTGACCTAAGATTCCTTCTTAAAAAACTAGAAATATAAAAACAAATTAAACTTTAAATAAACAGAACTGATTTTAAAAACTTACATTAAACAAATGGAAAATAGACAATACAGAAATAAATTAAGTCAATAGATTGTTTTTTGAAAAGACAAATATGATTGATAAATTTCTTCCTATATACAGATCAACTGAAAAAGAGAAACAGATCACAATGTCAATTAGGTAAGAGTACATATGTACATTTATTATTTGTCAACTAAAATAATATAAAAGGGTACATAGCACATGAAAGATTAGAATTTTTTGAATAAATGGTTTGAAAATAAATCAGTCTTAGTCTAATGTTATTTCTTATTTTCAAAATCAAAAGGTGCTTTCTTCTGGAAAAGCAATTGTCTTCAATGCTGCTTGAATATTTTACTTGAAAAAATGGAAAGTATGTCACTCTTTTCTTTGATAGTTATAGGTGCTTACAGTACCTGGATTCTTGTGGGAAAAAAAAATTCTATTACAATAGTCCCCCCTTATCTGCAGGGGAATTCAAGGCTCTTAGTCTATGCCTGAAACTGAAGATACTACTGAACCCTATATAGACTATGATTCTTCCTATACATACATACCTACGATAAAGTTTAATATATAAATTAGGTTCATTGAGATGATAACAACAATAACTAAAAATAAAACAGTTATAACAATATGCCAGCATCACTACTCTTATGTTTTGGGGCCATTATTAAGTACAATAAGGGTTACTTGTCCATAAGCACTGGATACTGCAGTAGGTTTGATAACTGAGATGGCAACTCAGTAACTAATTGGTAGGTACTGCAAACAGCGTGGTTTCACGGGACAAAGGGATGATCCACCGCCAGGCAGGATGGAGCAGAATGGTGGGGGATTTTGTCATGCTATTCAGATTGGCAGTAATTTCAAATCTATGAATTGGGTATTTCTAGAATTTTACACATAATATTTTTGAAACACAGGGTAACTGAAACCACAGAACGTGAACTCTTGGATAAGAGGGAGGGGGACTACCATATAGTATTTTTAATAGTACTGTCACTGAAATGAAAGACCACTGGATTTTTTCAAATCTTCATTGATGCTAAATATATTGTCATAGGACTAGAGCCTTTCTCAGAATAATTTAAATATTGCTTAACTCAAGACATAAAATACTTTGTTGGATAGATAGTAAACATCTTTTTCCTTGAGGAAAGAGAATTAAACAACATTGGCAAAATCCTATGAGGTACCATGCATCAGGAAAAGTGTATCAGTACCTATTATTCTATCTCTTGTCCAAACTGGAACTACTTCTAGATATTTTGTTTGATATTTGGCTGCTGGAAAGTATCTTTTCAAAATCACTGAAATGATGCAATTATAAGTTGAGACAAATTGCTAATACACTTTCAAAATACGTATGTACATATTTTTTGCTTTAAATCAAATTCATGTCCTTCATATACATATATGTAAAAAATATACTCAAAATTCAAAACTCTTTTCATTTTACATAAATTCTGACATTCTGAAAATGCAAACTAATTCTAATATTTTGAAACATTAGTAAATGAATGTGAAAATATTAATTTTTCACAGATTAATAAAGTACAATCTATAAACATATTTGTATTCACAATAATATATGTTTGCTAAAGCATTTTTTAGAATTTTATGTTATTTGGAAATAACATGAACTTAGTAGTTTTGCCAAGTTAGCCTTGTAGAAGAAACTGATATTCAGTTAAAGGAAACTGATATTCAAGTGGAACTCAAAAAACACAGATTATGAAATCATTATTTCACTTAACAAGGAATGTTGGTCTTATAAGAAAAATCTTTATTTAATTCCATTAAATCTGAAATTCAATTGAACTTACAAGTTTTATGTTCAAAGGCTGACATTTGTTCATTAAGTAATAAAAAAATGCTCAAAGCAGGTGTTCCGTAGCCATGCTTTATTACTAGTCACCATGTTGTTTCAGGCAAAGGTACATACTGGCCATTATTTTTATATCTTACTTATTTCAATTGGCATTAACAAAAACACTTGTGTCCTTTATGCTCAGTAGTAGACTTGTACTTGCTGAAGGATAAACAGTACAGCCCAGACCAAGTACCAGAAGGCAATATTCTCGATACAATCAAATAGAAAAAGGCAAAAAGAAAAAACCTTTAGTTCTAAAAACTATAACAAAAATAATATTAAAATTTTGTAAATATGAGAAATAGCAGAGGATTATTTCTTAAGGATCATCATGTGAAGCAAGACATTTATTTTTGTAAGACTTTTATTTTCAACTTAGTGATCACTGATGCCCCTAGCATGTGTTGCTATGCATAGTTCATTTCAGATATGTATAAATTGTCACAGTTTGTATTTTAACTTCAAAGGTAAACTAATTTGAAGTTAAAGTTCGTTGTAGTTTAACTTTAAAGGTAAACTAATTTGAAGCTTCCTGACCAGTACTGATGGCCAGTACTGATTTCTTTCCAAGTGAAGTTTGCCTTTTTTTATGACAGTAGGCTGATTTTAAAATATCTAAGAAATAAATCATTTTCTTATTTTTATGACAGAGAAATTAAAAGCACGCTAGAAGATATAATTCAGTATGCATTTATGAATCATTCATAATTTGATAAGCCTGTTTGAGGCTATAGATGGAATCTAACTGGGAAAACGGAGAGAAAAGTATCTGCATAGCAATGTTCACTCTTAATTGAGGTTGGGACTTGCCTGAGCATTATGTTTTCAGTATTGCTTCTGTTATTTCATATGCATCAAATATCTAGAAATGTTTGTATCAGATCCAGATACATAAAAGAACAAAATTTTGATTGATTTTTTCCTAGGTTATAATAAATATCAGATTATGAATGGATATAACTAAGTTATTTATTGATGTTCTTCCTTTGATATCTATGATGTATCTCTAGGAAGCGTTCATTACTATACCATAATAATAGCTCACATTTATATAACTATGTATGAATATTTTACTACAAACTTTTAATATAAGAATGCATTTAATCCTCACAATTACATTTCAGGAATGCATAGACCAGAAGCTGATAAAGAGGAAGAATACAAAACTTGTCCAAGTTCATACATCAAATAATTATTATGGCCATTATTTGGAAGAAGGTCAACTGCTTGAAAGTCCACATTCTTACCTTAGTAAGATATCTTGTGGTTAGAAGAAGTAGTCTGATACAGTGTATTGATTTAAAAGCATGTCAGAAAATTCTATGACATCCTCATATTGAAAGATTGTATCAATGTTTTCCAGTTGAAATTGATCATGCTCATGAAGATTTTAACCAATAGTGTAGAGTGAAAGTGATACTGTATGACTTTCTAGGCTAGGTCATAAGAGAAAATGCAACTTATACCTAATTGGGATATGTAGATTTGGAGCTTTGATCTACCAAATAAGAAGTCTGAATACCTTGAGTTCCTTCATACAGCAAGGAAGCAAAGCCATCTGGAGGGGTTACACATAGAGATTCTGATTGAGAATAAGATATCTGTGCCTATGTACCAGGCATGTGAATTAATGAACTTTCAGATTATTCCAGCACCCACCTTTCAACTCATCATCAGCATTCAAGTCTCTCGTTCTGCCACTGGCCCCTCCAAATCTCATGTCCTCACATTTCAAAACCAATTATGCCTTCCTAAAAGTCCCCCAAACTCTTAACTCATTTCAGCATTAACCCAAAAGTCCACAGCCCAAAGTCTCATCTGACACAAGGAAAGTCCCTTCCACCTATGAGCCTGAAAAATCAAAATCAAGCTAGTTATTTCTTAGATACAATACGGGTACAGGCATTGGGTGAATAAAGCTGTTCCAGATAAGAGAAATTGGCCAAAACAAAGGGGTTACAGGGCCCATGCATGTCTGAAATCTAGCAGGGCAGTCAAATTTTAAAGCTCCAAAATGATCTCCTTTGACTCCAGGTCTCACATCCAAGTCATGCTGGTGCAAGAGGTGGGTGCCCATGGTCTTGAGCAACTCCGCCTCTGTGGCTTTGCAAGGTACAGCCTCCCTCCTGGCTGCTTTCATGGGCCAGCATTGAGTGTCTGTGGCTTTTCCAGGCGCATGGTGCAAGCTGTCAGTAGACCTACCATTCTGAGGTCTGGAGGATGGTGGCTGTCTTCTCACAGCTCACTAGGCAGTGCCCCAGTATGGACTCTGTGTGGGCTCCAACCTCACATTTCCCTTCCGCACTGCCCTAGAAGAGGTTCTTCTTGAGGGCCTCACCCCTGCAGCAAACTTTTGCTTGGGCATCTGAGCATTTCCATACATCTTCTGAAATCTAGGCGGAGGTTCTCAAACCTCAATTCCTGACTTCTGTGCACCCACAGGCTCGACACCACATGAAAGCTTCCAAGGCTTGGGGCTTCCACCCTCTGAAGCCACAGCCTGAACTCTATATTGGCCTCTTTCAGCCATGGCTGGAGTGGCTGGGATGCAAGGCACAAAGTCCCTAGGCTGCAAGCAGCACGGAGACCCTGGGCCTGGCCCACAGAACCACTTTTCCTCCTGGGCTTCTGAGCCTGTGATGGGAGGGCCTGCCATGAAGCTCTCTGCCATGGCCTGGAGACATTTTCCCCATTGTCTTGAAGATTAACATTAGGCTGCTTGCTACTTATACAAATTTCTGCAGTCAGTTTGAATTTCTCCTAAAAAAAAAAATGAGTTTCTCTTTTCTACTGCATTGTCAGGCTGAAAATTTTCTGAACTTTTATGCTCTGTTTCCCTTGTAAAATGGAATGCTTTTAACAGCACCCAAGTCACCATTTGAATGCTTTGCTGCTTAGAAATTTCTTCCAACAGATACCCTAAATTATCTCTCAAGTTCAAAGTTCCACAAATCTCTAGGGCAGGGGCAAAATGCCACCAGTCTCTTTGCTAAAACAGCAAGAGTCACCTTTGCTCCAGTTCCCAACAAATTCCTCACCTCTGTTTGAGACCACCTCAGCCTGGACCTTATTGTTCATATCACTATCAATATTTTTGTCAAAGCCATTCAACAAGTCTCTAGGAGGTTCCAAACTTTCCCACATTTTTCTGTCTTCTTCTGAGCCCTACCAAACTGTTCCAACCTCTGCCTGTTACCCAGTTCCAAAGTCACTTCCACATTTTCAGGTATCTTTTCAGCAACACCCCACTCCTGGTACCAATTTGCTGTATTAGTCTGTTTTCATGCTGCTTATAAAGACATATTTGAGACTGGGAAGAAAAGGAGGTTTAATTGGACTTACAGTTACACATGGCTCGAGAGGCCTCAGAATCACAGTGGGAAGCAAAAGGCACTTCTTACATGGCAATGGCAAGGGAAAAATGAGGAAAAAGTGAGAGCAGAAACTCCTGAGAAGCCCATCAGTTCTTGTGAAACTTAATTCACTATCATGAGAATAGCATGGGAAAGACTGACCCCCATGATTCAATTACCTCCTCCTGGGTCCCTCCCACAACACGTGGGAATTCTGGGAGGTACAATTAAAGTTGAGATTTGGGTGGGGACACAGCCAAACCATATCACCTGCATTACCACAAACATATAAATAATATGCTGCACTACAACATTACGACTGCTATGACATCATTGGGCAGTTTTTCAGCTCCCTGATAATCTTATCGGACCACTGTTGTGTAAATAGTCTGTTGTGGATCACAATGTCACTATATGGTGCATGACCATACACAAAAGCCTCTGAGGATCTTAAGGAAATGACTGAGAAAAGTCTCCAACAATAGAATTTCTAAGAACCTTAAGGGCATTGTCCCACAGCAACTAAAAGAAAGCCTAGCATAAAAAAGGGCTACTTTCAGGAGACTTATGAGTGTGGCTTTTGTTTAATGAAGTAGATTGTAAACTGATATATGAGAAATCCACAGGCTTTTAGAGGAATTATAACATCTTGGATTAATATGATAAAAGTCAAGGCCAAACGTTGTACTCCTTCACAGCTACAATTAGGAAAGAAACTGAGAAAAGCACTCAGCTGCAAATATGGACCATTTTTTAATGGAAAAGCAAGGATGACTCAGAGGGTGAAACTAAGATCTCAGAAGCTGAAACCAAAAGCCATATAGAAAAGCAACTCTCAGAGTATGTAAAGCTGAGTCCTACTCAAGAAACTGTAACATGTTCCCAGCTGCAATTAAGAATTGCTACAGCACAGTGACTATCGTATACCTCCCATTTTCTTGCCTTTTTAATGGAATAGTCTATAGTCATGATCCTATGCTTGTCCTACCAATATATGTTTAGGGATTGGGAGGCAAGTAATTTGTCCACATAGTTCGTAGGTCTTCAGATGCAGACAACAAATCCACTCCTGAAGATATGAGAATCAGAAGAAGCTCATCCATGCCTGGACCTGGTCTAGGTGAAAAGTTTCTAGATTTTGACACCTACACTGTTACTATAAAACAGAGAATTTGGAAAAGTCTTAGAGATGAGTATATTATAAAAAGTTGTAGGAATACAAATGGTTTATAGCCAAAGGTCAGAAGTGGAGATTTACAAATTATGTCCACAAATGTTTGACACTTTTGCAATTGAGAGGGAGGTTTTATTTCTCCAGTCCTTGAATTTAGGCATGTGTGTAACTGCTTCAATTAACAGAGTTCAGTGAAATTGGCACAGTGTGATATGCAAGGCTAGATCATAACAAGAATGAAACTTTGGCTCAAATTTGCCCCTGGACCCCTGAGCCATTATGTATGATGAGTCTGACTGCCCTGTGGTCACCATGCTTTTGAAAAGCCATGTTAGTGGCTCAGTGCGGTAGCTCATGCCTATAATCTCAGCACTTTGGGAGGCAGAGGCAGGTGGATCACCTGAGGTCAGGAGTTTGAGACCATACTGGCCAACATGGTGAAATACCGTCTCCACTAAAAATTCAAAAAAATTGGCTGGGCATGGTGGCACATACCTGTAATCCCAGCTACTAGGGAGGCTGAGAAAGGAGAATCTCTTGAACCCGGGAGATGAGGTTGCAGTGAGTCAAGGTTGCACCATTGCACTCCAGCCTGGGTGACAGAGTCTCAAAAAAAAAAAAAAAAAAGCCATGTCAAATAGATTACTAGAATATCCTTTTTCTTCTGTAATTACACAACTACATGATAGTCATTAATATTTAACAGTTTTGTTTATTAATAGGTTTTTTTTGACATGGAGTCCCACTCTGTTGCCCAGGCTATAGTGCAGTGGCATGATCTTGACTCACTGCAAACTACGCTTCCCAGGTTCAAGCAATTCTTCTGTTTCAGACTCCCGAGTAGCTGGAACTACAGATGCCCACCACCACACCCTGCTAATTTTTGTATTTTTAGTAGAGACAGGGTTTCACCATATTGGCCAGGCTGGTCTCGAACTCCTGACCTCAAATGATCCACCCACCTCAGCCTCCCAAAGTGTTAGGATTACAGGTGTGAGCCACCATGCCCATCTATTAATAGATTTAAGCAGTCAATTGAAAAGGCTTAACTGAAAAGAAGATATTAGTCTAGAGAGAGGAAAAATATCTAAGAGGAACTGTCATTATTTAATTCTGAAACTTTTCTCTAATACTCTGGAATTAAATCTCTCCCAAATGAGCAAAATTCTGGGCCTCTACATTCAGGTTTGACTCTATTGATTATGACATTAGACAAAATTGTCTTGCTAAATTTCCTCATATGCTCCCAATTCATGTACATACTCCACCTTCACCTTTTACCCACTAAAAGACTGTGGACTTCACCCTTCACCCACTAAAAGACTAAAAGACTATGGTCTTTTAGTCCATTTTACTCCATAGTCTTTTAGTCCGTTTTCATGCTGCTATAAAGACATACATGAGACTGGGTAATTCATTTTTTAAAAAGACGTTTAATGGACTCACAGTTCCATGTGGCTAGGGAGGCCTCACAATCATGGTGAAAGGTGAAATACATGTCTTATGTGGCGGCAGACAAGAGAGAAATAGGACCAAGTGAAAGAGGTTTCCCCTTATAAAACCACCAGATTTCACGATACTTATTCACTATCATGAGAACAGTATGGGGGAGACTGCCCCTGTGACTCAATTATCTCCTACCGGGTCCTTCCCACAACACGTGGGAATTATGGGAGCTACAATTCAAGATGAGATTTGGGTGGGGACACAGCCAAACCATATCACATAGCATTTTGTTTTAACTTCTAGACAACTCCCAGAGATCACAGCTTCAACCAACAATGAATGAACATGTTTAATGGGTAAAATGAAACATTCAAAAAAGCAAAAATAATTTTTTTAATTTTTAAAAAGTTAGCTATTTTACACAAGATAATTGAAAATCATATACAAAACTGGGAAATACAACTTATCAGCAATCTCTCTCTCTATATATATGTAGGTATACATATACACACACACACACACAACTATATATACGTGTGTGTATTTGTGAGTGCGTATATATACAGTTGACCCATAAACAACATAAATTTGAGATGTGTGGGTTCACTTACATGTGAATTTTCTTTCACCTCTGCCATCCCTGAGACAGCAAGACCAACCCCTCCTCTTCCTCTTCCTCCTCAGCCTACTCAACGTGAAGAGGACCTTTATGATATCCACTTCCTCTTAATGAATAGTAAATATACTTCTCTTACTTTTGATTTTTGTAATAACATTTTTTCCTCTAGCTTACTTTATTGTAAGCATATAGAATATCATCTATAGAGAAAATATGTTTAACTCATTCTTAGGTTATTGGTAAGGCTTCCATTCAATAGTAGGCTATGAGTAGTTAAATTTGAGGGGACTCAAAAATTATATGTAGGTTTTCTACTGTTGGGGAGCAATGCCCTAACCTTACGTTGTTCAAAGGTAAATTGTATATATGCGTATATATCCCCATATATATCCCCAAAACATAAAATAGTTACTGACTTAGTATTTTTATAACTTAATAAACAATTATCACCACCTAAGAAATTTGTGTCCTGAACATAAAGAATAAAGCATTCTAACAAAATTATTTTAAGCCTTCTTGAAACTATTTTAAACTGATAAATGGTAAAATTCAGTTTAATAATTAACTGACATAATTTTAAATTAATCCAGTATCCATTTCTTCTCAGAACATTTTTGAGGCTATTATTAAAAAATATTTATTAATTCTGAGCTACAAAAATCAAGCATAAACATGTAACCACTATGTAAAATTAGTTTTGCATTTATTAGCTTCTAATATAAAACAGTGCTGAAAATAAGTGAATAATAACTGAATGTGCTATTAACAAAATAGCCGACAGTTGATGTGGTATCAAATAAATGCCATAAATTGATTAAGGTGGTGAGATTATTATGATATGTAAAGTGATGTTTTTCTGTTTTTTTCACTAGCTAGGAGGATTTCTTGAACACCTACTACATGCCAAAACTCTTCACTGGTATCTGTCTTGAGGAGATTGTAGTCAAGCAAATGTAAAAACACTGCAAAGAAATTTTAAAAAGCATTTTAAAAGCATGGAGAGTGGGGATTTTCCATTTAAATTTTAAAATTTAAATTTTCCAATTTAAAAGCATTATATTTTGTGTAGAACTTTGAGTCTGTTTAGTTTGGTGACAATACAAATCACAACGTGGCCTACTGGAAACCATCTATAGACCTGTGGTAAATATTATCCATCAACTATATAGAAGGTGGATTGCACTCTTCAACTGTTAATTCACAACTCAATTTGGGAAACACTGTTGAAAATGTTCAGAGGGAGCTGACCTCACACCCCTGAACTGAGGAAACAGGGCCTGCATTCAGCAAAGTGGAGACTCATGCACATCAAATTACAGAGTTTTGGTTGGAGTTAGAAGAATTGTTATGTGTAATATGCTAACTTGGCATATGGAGAAATATCATTTCAAAGACATTTAGTGAATGCTTCAGATATTTGCAAATATTTGCATTTTCATTTGACATTTTTAACACTCTCTAAAAACACAACATAGTTGAACTCGACTTGCTTAGTGCACATTTCAAGTCATGAAAAAAACTGAAAATACTAGTTTTATATTAAGATGATGAAAATGAACCTACATTGATTAAATGCTTAAACAAGTTTGGAACGAGTTTAACAAAAGCTTTCCAAACATTTGTGAAACTTTTTATGATCTTCCTTACATGTGGGATTGGTAGTAAAATTTGATATGAGGGTTAGCTTTTCAAATACATTTCAAAAATAATAAGACCTGTCAGTATTCCATTTGAATCATTAACTGTATACAGTCCCTTCCCATATGTACCAATGGCTTCCTCGCACACTTGTGGTTACAACATTACCTCCTACTGCTAAACGCATTCCCACCCCAATATACCTGCCTGCCTATTGTATATTTTGAGTTTCCTAGAAAATAATGTAAAAGAATAAATGTAGTTTAAGGACTTTTTTTTTTGCCTTTTACTAGTATTCTATTTTTGTTCACACATGATTATTTTTCCCCCAGATACTGGAAGAGAAAGAATACTAAATTCAGACTTAGAAAACTGTAGATATGATTGTAGATAATTTTGTGACATCGGAAGATTCAAATAAAAGTCTCAGGCTTTCAATATGTTTGTCAATAGAAAGAGAAGGACTGAAACTCAGGGAGGGATGGACTGAAACTCAGGGAGGGTTTCATCTTGGTGGCAACTTTAATCAGTTTGGTAGTGGATGTCTGACAGCTATTCTGAGATAGATTCTGAAAACAAGCCCATTCAGACTAAGAATCCCAACTCCCAATGTGGATGAATACCATGAACATGGGCTCATGATACTTGTGACAATGTTGCCATGTAGTTACCATATCTGCCCAAGATAATGTGCTAGGCTGTTTCCAGCTCTAACAGCCTATGATTCACTTATTCCACTCCCCTAAATTACTTCTATCACCAGAGGAAATAAGTCAATTCTTATTTTCACAGCTGGGGGAACTACTGTCAAAGTAAAATTTGAAAGTTATATAAGTACTCTTTGTACCCTTAACTTTACTTTTACTGATAATGTTTATACTCAAATAGAAGAGTGGACTAGTCATAAAAAAATAAAACAACAGAGGACTAAAAGGCTTTGCCAATACATGTGCTCAGATATTATTTTCAATTTCCATAATACAATTTCAGTTTCTTACACAACAATTAAAACATGGCGGTGCTCACCGAAACTACTTTCATCTTGCTATAGTGTACAGCTTTGCCTCAGTAAGAAAAGCATGGTAGGGTGCTGAAAATAGCTCAATGTAAAAACCATTGAATCTTTTCCTAAAGTCTTAATCTTGACTCATTTGTGAACATATATTAAAGGATAATTATTTGGCAGACTTCGAATAATATGGAATCTTCAGATCTAATTTTGAAGTGTTGCTATAAGAAGCAAAAATGTATTCCATGACAATAACACTAATACTGCCATTAATCCTGATACTAATGTAATAGTAATACTAATAATAGATAATATTTACCATTTACTTTATGCCACTGCACTAATGAGTTTACAAGTATGAATCCATTAAATCCTCACAATAGCCTCCCTTATGTATTATCATAATTTGAGGTAAATATGCAGTACATAATTTGTCTAAGATTATTTACATGGTTGAGTCCATCATTCAAACACAAGCATTCTAGTCCTATGGTGTCTTTAATTGGAAATTGTCACAGCAGAATAAAGTTCTTCAATTTGTAACTAACAAGATTTTTATTAGATTGCCATTGGATTAAAAAACTTCAAGAGCTTGTAGGTCTTGGTTTATTTTGTCACTCAACAAATATTTCTTGAGTGCTTACATGTACCGGGTAAATTCAATGATGAGAAGATACAAGTTTCTTCATTTCACAGTATCTGGAGTCTAGCCTACTTCTGGACATAGAGGTCAAACCAAGACCTGTGC
The DNA here is from genome assembly GCF_028878055.3 of Symphalangus syndactylus. NCBI lineage: Eukaryota > Metazoa > Chordata > Mammalia > Primates > Hylobatidae > Symphalangus > Symphalangus syndactylus. Next base: position 48,226,347 of record NC_072426.2, on the reverse strand, counting down.
TATGCAGGTAAGGAACATTATAGTACCTATAACATAGAAGAGGCTACTGAAGCAACCTGATATATAATAAATTACACACAGTCTTACCTGAACCTACAAAAATTGCTGTTTAAAGACTTTGTACATTAATAGAAAGAAGAATGTACAGAAACTCTCAAGAGCTTCCTCTGCAGGGCTAGCTAATGTTTTTTCATTGTTAGACATGTCAGAGTCTTAGAAACGAGCAACTGGAATTCCATTTACCAAAATGGACGTAAAAGGCAAAAAAATAGAGATGGCGGACTAACAGTCTGGTTTGTCCGCTAGTCAGTAATGTGCTGCCCTCATTCAATGCCTGAATTGAGCAATGTTCCCATTGTAAGCTAAGGTTCTTTCAGAGCTGTTGAGGTCTTAATCTTTCACTCCATTAAATCCTATTGTAAATAATAACAATAAAGCTACCTCATTGCAATGCATGGTATATTTGGCTCTCCTGAATCATCCCCGGGTAGAGAGTTTCCTGTATACACCTAATTCAATCATGAATAGAAATTACTATGGATAATAAAATGGGGTTTCTGCTGCTGCAGCTTAAATAACATGGTTGGGGTGTATTAAGCAGATATATGTATATTAAGGGTTTTGCAATCTTGGTTGTAATATTGTGATATTACTAACACTTTGCAAATATTTACTTTAGTAATGTCACTCATTTTGAAGTAGAAACACCCACGTAATTTCTCAAACAATGTAAATCATCATAGTTTTCATTTATGAATGCGTTTTCACAGTGTAGCCCCTAAAAATGGTGGTAATACAAATGTGGTTCAGTGCTTCTGTATATATCTCTTAGATATAAAATTTAAGTTAGAAAAAAGTATATTGCAAGCATTAGAAACAGATGTTTTTATGCATACTGATTAGACCATTAATTGGTTTTCTTTTCAGTTCTTCCATAATTACTCATGACATGCCATTCACTGGCACAGTGCTACCCTGCCACTTTCAGTGACCCAAAACTAACCTTTTCCAAAGAAGTGCAGAAAACTCTACTTTTTCCTTTGGGAAACTTGGAGGTCAACCGAAAGTTTGCTTTGGTAGAAAAGGGTTAAAATTCCACTAGCTAAAATCTCCGGAGGGATTACGTAACTCAAAACAAAGGAAGTTAAATACTCAGCTTACCAAAGTATGCAGAATGACAGAAAAAGCATCTGTCTAGAGAGAAGTTCATCCTCATGACTATAATCTACCTCTTTTTTGCTGGCTGGTGCACTGAATGCCTTCTTGTAGCCTTTAACCCACTGGGGCTAAGAGTAGCCTTGCTAAGAGCCCAGACTGCACAAAGGTACCTTGAAAGTTGGCTGAGACAGAGTGTAAATCTCCACTTTAGCCCACCAAGATGACACCATACCTTCTTCCAAGTCTCGGAATCCCAAGCCAACATAGGAGATGAGTAGGAATATAAATTAAAACTCCTTCCTGCTTAAACTCTTTCCTTTATGGTTCTTATTCCCACATATGGATTAAATTTTTACTTTTGCAGAAGGGCATTCTTTTCTAGAAACATGCTCATGTAACAAAGTTCAAGTCCCATTTCTCTTTCATTTGAGCTTCAGGGACTCTACTGAATGTCCACTGCTCTCTATTAATGTGACTTTAGCAAGTTTGTCCACTTGAGAAACTTTGGGTTCCAGGAACACCAGGGGGCTCTTTGCCCTTGTGTTTACCTTCAAGGTCAAAGCCATGGAAAGCCTGTCACACAGCTTCTTTCTGAACATGTTGGCTCATTTATTTCAAGGGTTCCATATTCCCTAGGAAGTTGTTCTTTCCAAAGTCAATTTTAAGGTTAAGCAAATATTAGTGCATCTAGCAGTGTATCCCAGTGCCTCCTTCTTTGATTTCTTTTACATGCAAAATTCTAAGACAGTGTCATGAGTTCTTTAGAGAAAAGTTTCTCTGCACTTCTAACAGGTCAATTTTTCTTTTAGACATATTTTTCCATATGCCATAGTGAATGGATATTAAAGATGCCTTTAGAAACCTATAATTGATGAAAACAGAATCCCAGGTTTGTGATACCTCTCATAATAATATAAAGACGGAAAGCTCTGTATCTCTCATTTTCTATTGAACACATACACACAGAAATGGTTATGAAGTGTTCATAAACATAGAAGAGTATGGAAAACTTTCTGCCTAGCATTAGCTCCATTGGAATATCTATGAAACTTCGTTCCATAAACTTGGTTTGTCTGGCCTCTTATCTGCATTTTGGGCTTTTCAGTTGACAATAAAGGCAAATTAACTTGCATACAAAAAGGGATTTTCTTTACTAAAAGGTAGTTAATACTTTATTTTAAAATGTGTCATAGATCACTGCATTTTGAAATTAAGGTCTCCAAAGAAAACCAGTTGAGATGTTAATGTCTTTGTCCATTTAATTGTCTGAAATGATAATATCTAGAATAGTATTTAGTAATTCTAAAACATAAAGAATACTGCTTGCAACAGTAAATATTTTACTTCTTCAGGTCAACTTTTATACTAGAAGAACATACATACCATATATATGTGTACAGAATATATAGATATATATATATATCCATATGCATGTACCTATGTATTATTGAAGCACGTTTCAGTTTAATTGATAGTTTAATAAACATGTTTATTCCATTTGATGAATTTATGGTGAATATCACCTTACTAAATATTTTTCCTTATGTAATTTTACACATATAAGATCGCATTCAAAATTGAAATGCTTTCGATATTGAAAGTTAGATGACCAAAGTTGAAGTCTTTATACTGCTATTTATCAGTTTTTCCCTTGGCATTCCTGAGCCTCATTTACCAGCATCACATTTTGAAATGTTGTCACTGTTTACCTCCAATACATTAAAAAGGTGTCTAGTGTACATGGTTGCTCAAAGCCCCAAATAAGATACCACTTGGAAAAAGAATTGGTAAACTATAATGTTTATAATAACCTCAGGAAAATTAATTAATATACAACATTTGGCAAGCATACTTCATATTTAATTATACTATTGGTGGGAACGTAAATTAGTACAGTCACTCTAGGAAATAGTATACAGGTTTTTCAAAAAACTAAAAATAGAACTACATATTACCTAGCAAGCCTACTGCTGGGTATATATCCAAAAGAAAGAAAATCAACATATTGAAGAGAGATCGGCACTCTGATATTTATTGCAGCACCATTCACAATAGCCAAGATATGGAATCAACGTAGGTGTCCATCAAAAGACAAAAGGATTAAAAATGTGATATATTTACTCATACAATGAAATGAAATCCTGTCATTTGCAGCAACACAGATAGAACTGAAGGACATTATGCTAAGGGAAATAAGCCAGGCAGAGAAAGATAAATATTGCATGTTCTCATTCATATATGGAAGCTATTTATAAGGAAGCAGTGAACAGAATGGTGGTTACTCAAGGCTGGAAAGGGAAGTGGGGAGAGGGAGATGCAGAAGTGTTGGTTAATAGGAACATATACACAGTTAGAGAAGAAGAAATAAACTGTAGTGTTCAATAGCACAATAGAGTGACTATAGTTAAAAATAATTCATTTTGTATTTCAAAATGGCTAGAAGGTAAGATTTGAAATGTACCCAACATAAAGAAACGCTAAATGTTTGAGGTTATAGGTTTTTCAATTACTCAGATTTGATCATTACATATTGTATCCTTGCATCAAAATATTACATGTACCCCATAGATATGTGTAACTATCATATATAAATAAAAATAACAAAAACAAAATAATATAAATTACGTGCACTTGTCATGTGTGTAATATTTGTGTCCCCCTCCAACAGATACATATGTTGAAATCTTAACTCTCAATGTGATGGTATTAGGTGGTGGGATCTTTGTGAGGTGAAAAGGTAATGTAAATGGGGCCCTCATTAATGAGATTCATACCCTTACAGAAGGGACCCCAAAGAGCTCTCTCACCCTCTTTTTTTATTTTTATTTTTTTGAGACAGAGTCTCACGGTATTGCCCAGGCTGGAGTGCAGTGGTGCAATCTTGGCTCACTGCAACCTCCGCCTCCAGGGTTCATTCTTCTGCCTCAGCCTTCCAAGTAGCTAGAATTACAGGCCTGCACCACCATGAACAGCTAATTTTTGTATTTTTGTAGAGACGAGGTTTCTCCATGTTAGCCAGGCTGGTCTCGAAGCCTGACCTCAAATGAACCACCCTCCTCGGCCTCCCAAAGTGCTGGGATTACAGGCATGAGCCATGGCGCTCAGCCTTACCTTCTTTTTTGTCATGTGAGAGCACAGCAAGAAAATGGCCATCCACGAACTAGGTGGCAGGTCCTCTTCTGGTGCCTTGATCTCGGAGTTCCCATCATCCAGAATTATGAGAAACAACTTTCTGTTGTTTAAACCTCCTAGTGTATGGTATCCTGTTGTAGCAAAGTGAACGAAGACGCTGACATTTTTTGCATTACTTGTTGAATCTCTCTACTTTGATAGCAGTTCCTGAAGCATTGAAACATTTGTAAAACAACATTTCTCTGAGTACTTTTATAGCCAAAATGTTAGCTCACCATATTTTTATACAAAGGAACAAAATGTAATTATTAATACCAGTAAACAAACTGGATGTGTTTTGAAGATGTTGAAGGAAAATTAACTAAAAATGATAGAAGGCTTATTGATCCATTGACGCAAGTACATTCTTTTCAGTGAACCCACTGGAAGAGACTGCTTCTAGGTCTTATAGGCTTGTCCACTGAATAAGCATTATGTATCTTAGATAAACCTACTCTTCTTACTATTGGCCTTTTAGTTCCACACAGCAGTAGGAAGCCATGGGCAATCTGGAAGGTAGAATGGCATATGAAATTCATCTATTAGTAAAGGAGTTCGGAGTACAGAATCAAGCTAGACATTGGTTATGGTATATGAACTTAGATAAATAAAATTCCTCTGTTATTGGAAGCAGTAAACCACAGGTCAGCTTTCCTTTTACTTTCTCTAGTATTCCTCAGGACAGTTCATTTTTTTTACCATTTCCTTCTGCAGTAAGCATTGCTATATTATGCCTAAGCATAAAAATGAGAATCAAACTAATTAATTTGCTTAACTTTCCTCAGGTTTTCTCCCAAGTCAATGACTCAAATTAGTTCTCTGCACAATGGCTAGCCAGTCAAGTCTCATTTTGTTTTTACCTCTTTCTGTTGCATTAACAAATGATAAGGTTTTTACATGAGTATAGTATTATTTTGAAATTGTATGTGACCATATATGAGGAAATTCAAATTTATGATTCCCTCATCAGTAAGCACAAGCTGACTGTATTCTGACAATCCATATATACCATAACAGCTTCTGTAAAAAGAGACTTCAGAGACTCACATTTTTATACTTTGGAAAATTCCAGAACAAACTCTTGTGCTAAAATGGTAGCTATTATTTTTATTTGTTTTAATCATCATCATCAACAAAATATTGTTCACTCTCCAAAATATTTGGAATGTGACCCACTGCAGACTTATGGTCAAGTTTGAGGGCTATAATGACGAAAGGAACTACTTATTGGTATTAGGTCATTTCATCTGGGTTGGTGATTAGTGTGCTAACCCGGATCTGTCATTGCCTGAACAAATCTCAAAAACAGAGAACTGACATGAGGGCTTTACTTATGAAGAATCACTATGCTCTTGTGTTCCGGTCATGGATTTATAGCCTCACAAACTGTCTACCCTCTACCAACTTTTGATGAGATACACAGAATAAATGTTTTTTCAGATTCCTTCCTTCTTCCTCAAATACGTTAATTATTTTTGGAGTTCGTATCCTGCATGGAAGTCCATTTCGGCACTTCTTATTTTTGATGCTGATTGTTGCACATGATGCCAACTTGACCTTCTGTATCCCGTATATTCCAGACTCGTAACTGTGAATGGCTGGTTTTCAAATTAGGTCTTACAAATTTCCTAACCTTGGTATCTCTGTCACTCTGTACGTGACCTTATCATGCAGAGCAAACACATAAATACGAGGTTCTCGTGAATTTATAAAGCCTTTTCCAAGAGGTCTTAGTTCAACCCTCCCCCTTTCTTCTCTTGGGCTCATACTCTTCTCCCTTTAGCACTCTGCCCTATCAAAACACTTCATGAAAATATCTGGTTAGCCCATCACACTGTGATTTATAAAGCTTGGTGTATTGTCATTCCCAGGTGCATTTGAACTTTAACCCCAGACAACGAGCCTTAAATCAAAAAAATGGCTCTGTAATTAACTTTAATAATTTATGGTCTCTGTGAGCAAGTGAAAGATGGACTTGGGAAGTTAGGGAGTGGGTTTCTATTTACCCCGAAGCCATATATTAACTGATATGCCATCTCTGTGATAAGGACCATTTAGAGATTAAATCATTTACACATTCTTCTGTTATGGAAATATAGAAATCTTTGCCTGATAATTCATAAGAGGTGATGAAAGGAATAAAAAAGTTTTATATAATGGTCAAGTCAGAGTGAATCAAAGAGCCAGTTCCCAAATTTGAATATATTCTTGAAACCTCAGAGTCTTAAAGCTCACATGCTCCACTTCACAAAATCCTAGGTGACTATGTTTCTTATTCTATAATTTCCCCCACTAATAAGAAATAGAAAGACATGGAACTAAAGGTGACTATCTTAACATCTATTCCCAGGGAGGCTCCCTGCTGGATCTGTTTTCTGCATGGATGACTAAGTAGAATAACACAAAAGGGGATCTCTTTAAATTAGTTGTTGTGGAGAGTTAGAGAGTCTGGATATTAATTTCCTAGTCTTTGAATGTGTCTGTCTCGGATATCTGAATAAAGAGATTATGGATACTTCACTATAACTTGTTTATAAATCTGTGACTGATGTTGCTTCCATAGATTTGACACTCTAGAGTTGTATGAAGCAATAGCGTTGCCTGTGGCAAAAATCGATGAAACAAAACATTACAAATTAGGAGGAGCCCTTGGATAGCTGTCATTAGTCCATTCTTGCCTAAAAGCATCCACTCTAGAGGCAGAAGTGTAGTCCAACTTCCATAGAAGAAAACTGAGTTGTCTAATTAGGAAAAGACCAGAATTCTCAGTTTAGCGAAGTTGTCAAGTGGAGGGACTTTCAAATAAATAGCATCTTGGCCCCAAATAAACTATGTTAAAACCAGTCATCACCATTTAGTGCTTCTGTGACCACGAAGTAGTTATGTAACAGTCTAAAGACTCAGCTTTGTCCGCTATACAATGGGGATAATAATGATATCACCGACCTTAAAAGATGGTTGTGAAAATAAAATGAGGCAATACTTAAAAATTTCCTGACACATTTTAAATGTTCAACATTATTCTTGTTGCTGTTGTTGCCATTTTATAATCCTTATCTCCAAGGATAATATATTGGCAAAGCATCACTTATCAACAACAGCCTTGAAGGAGAGAGTTGAAGAGAGTAATTTTTTTTTTGACATCACTAGGGTAAATATAAAGCTGTATCATTAGTTCAAGGTTAAGCTAAGACTGCTCCAAATTTCCACACATTGAATGTTGAAACCATACTTGACTTTGGCATCAGGCAATGTCATTTAATATGTTCATATGGCTTTGCATGCCGTTAAGCATGCACTGTGTATTATTTTATGGTGTTTGAGTTGGACTCATACTTTTTGGGTGCACGTATTTATGTTTTTTCAGATTCTTGTGAAAACCTGGAGAAACCTGTTTCCAATTTCATGACCGTTTATCACTAATCTAAAATGACTGCAGCATTACCTGCAGACCTACAGACAGGAAGCCCTAAGAATTGGATCCATCATATATTTGCACAGAAGCTCTGTTAAACCAGTTTTATGCTTACATAGATGAAAGTGACAGTCTGATGGGAAAGGGGACAAAGTATTATACTTAGCTACAGAATGAAAAGATAATAATTTATGTAATCCAACAAAAGGTAAAGGAACAATGATATTGGTGCTTTCAGTAATTGCTTGATCACTGGAAACTTACTGTCTCTTGAAGTTTCTAATATTCTCTATAGAATCACCCTCACCTGAAGTTTTCATTCACGAACAAATTTAAGAGAAAGAAAGCCAAATCATGGTTTTCCACTTGGGAAAGTACCCTTAATCAGGCATAAAGTGCACTTTTCCTGGAAAATCTTCAAACAAGTTTGGAAATATTGCAGCTGTGCAGTAATTAAGGTACTTGGAGCCTCTAAAGCAATTTATGTGTCTATAATCACAAATGTCATCATGTTAGGGTATACTTAATGCTCAAAAATAGCTTGTGCTATCCCTTAAAGATTCCTCCTTCTAAACAAATGATCTGTGGTAGTAATGCAAACTTTCTTACTTCAACGATATTTTCACACGCTTGGTCTTTAACAAAGATATTTGACAAAAATCTATAAAAATGATGCTATATTTAAAGCAACTCATTTAAGAAAATGATTATATTTACTCTATGTTTAAAGATGTTCTTCATATTGTTTTACAAAGCATTTTTGCCCTTAAATTCTTAAGGTCTACAATAAGAATTTTTAACAATTCAGCATTTTGAACGTAACAAAGGCTTTTGTGCAAAGATGTTCATAGTATCACTATGTAAACTTGGTAATATAGAGTGAGTCAAATAAAACTTTAGAAAATAGTTGAAAAATTTACAGAGAATACACTCATTGGAATACTATGTAACTGAAAAAGGTTTACAAATATTAGATAGGAAAAATAATTATATTATAATGACAATGAGAAATACAGTCACAAATTTTACTCTACATTATAATAAAATTTAGCATTAAAAATTTAGAAATGAGGCAATTAAATGCTATTTTTTGTGGTGGAACTGTAAGTCATATAAAATAATTCTCCTACATAAATTGTTTCAATAGCACTATATTTCTCTTAAAACAATTCCATATTACTAACCATTCTTCCCTTATTCTCTAAACTCTGGTCATATTGGCATTTCAAAAGTTTCTTCTTGCTTGATGATTTCCATTTCAACTCTTTCTTCTGCTTTGAATGCTTTCTCTATGCCAACTGACCTTGACTTCCTTGAGTATTTAACTTGTGATAACTTTAAAATATTAGTTAATATTTCATTCTCCTGGAAGCCTCTAATTCAACATGGGAAGTAAGGTTGCCCTGGTATGTATTTGCATGTCCCCTTGAAATTCACTTTCTTTTCTCCCAGCATGCAGCTGGAGATCTGAGAACGGGCAGACTGCCTCCTAAAGTGGGACCCTGACCCCCGAGCAGCCTAACTGGGAGGCACCCCCCAGTAGGGACAGACTGACAACTCACTCGGCCGGGTACTCCTCTTAGACAAAACTTCCAGAGGAATGATCAGACAGCTGAAATTGTGGATCACGAAAATCTGCTCTTCTGCAGCCACCGCTGCTGACACCCAGCCAAACAGGGTCTGGAATGGACCTCTAGCAAACTCCAACAGACCTGCAGCTGAGGGTCCTGTCTGGTAGAAGGAAAACTAACAAACAGAAAGGACATCCACACCAAAAATCTGTACATCACCATCATCAAAGAACAAAAGTAGAAAAAACTACAACAACGGGGAGAAAACAGAGCAGAAAAACTGGAAACTCTAAAAAGCAGAGCACCTCTCCTCCTCCAAAGGAATGCAGTTCCTCACCAGCAATGGAACAAAGCTCGATGGAGAATGACTTTGACGAGTTGAGAGAAGAAGGCTTCAGACAATCACACTACTCTGAGCTACAGGAGGAAATTCGAACCAATGGCAAAGAAACTAAAAACTTTGAAAAAAAATTAGATGAATGTTTAACTAAAATAACCAATGCAGAGAAGTGCTTAAAGGAGCTGATGGAGCTGAAAGCCAAGTTTCGAGAACTACGTGAAGAATGCAGAAGCCTCAGTAGCCGATGCAATCAACTGGAAGAATGGGTATCAATGATGGAAGATGAAATGAATGAAATGAGGTGAGAAGGGAAGTTTAGAGAAAAAAGAATTAAAAGAAATGAACAAAGCCTCCAAGAAATATGGGACTATGTGAAAAGACCAAACATACGTCCGATTGGTGTACCTGAAAGTGACGGGGAGAATGGAGCCAAGTTGGAAAACACTCTGCAAGATATCATCCAGGAAAACTTCCCCAATCTAGCAAGGCAGGCGAACATTCAGATTCAGGAAATACAGAGAATGCCACAAAGATACTCCTCGAGAAGAGCAACTCCAAGACGCATAATTGTCAGATTCACTAAAGTTGAAATGAAGGAAAAAGTGTTAAGGGCAGCCAGAGAGAAAGGTCGGGTTACCCACAAAAGGAAGCCTATCAGACTAACAGCTGATCTCTTAGCAGAAACTCTACAAGCCAGAAGAGAGTGGGGGCCGATATTCAATATTCTAAGAGAAAAGAATTTTCAACCCAGAATTTCCTATCCAGCCAAACTAAGCTTCATATGTCAAGGAGAAATAAAACACGTTGCAGACAAGCAAATGCTGAGTGATTTTGTCACCACCAGGCCTGCCCTAAAAGAGCTCCTGAAGGAAGCACTAAACATGGAAAGGAACAACCGGTATCAGCCACTGCAAAAATATGCCAAATTGTAAAGCCCATCGAGGCTAGGAAGAAACTGCATCAACTAATGAGCAAAATAACCAGCTAACATCATAATGACAGGATCAAATTCACACTTAACAATATTAACTTTAAATGTAAATGGGCTAAATGCTCTAGTTAAAACACACAGACTGGCAAATTGGATAAGGAGTCAAGACCCATCAGTGTGCTGTATTCAGGAAACCTATCTCACGTGCAGAGACACACATAGGCTCAAAATAAAGGGATGGAGGAAGATCTACCAAGCAAATGGAAAACAAAAAAGGCAGGCATTGCTATCCTAGTCTCTGATAAAATAGACTTTGAACCAACAAAGATCAAAAGAGACAAAGAAGGCCATTACATAATGGTAAAGGGATCAATTCAACAAGAAGAGCTAACTATGCTAAATATATATGCACCCAATACAGGAGCACCCAGCTTCATAAAGCAAGTCCTGAGTGACCCACAAAGAGACTTAGACTCCCACACAATAATAATAGGAGATTTTAACACCCCACTGTCAACATTACACAGATCAATGAGACAGAAAGTTAACAAGGATACCCAGGAATTGAACTCAGCTCTGCACTAAATGGAACTAATAGACATCTACAGAACTCTCCACCCCAAATCAACAGAATACACATTGTTTTCAGCAACACACCACACCTATGTCAAAATTGACCACTTAGTTTGAAGTAAAGCTCTCCTCAGTAAATGTAAAAGAACAGAAATTATAACAAACTGTCTCTCGGACCGCAGTGCAATCAAACTAGAACTCAGGATTAAGAAACTCACTCAAAACCGCTCAACTACATGGAAACTGAACAACCTGCTCCTGAATGACTACTGGGTACATAACAAAATGAAGGCAGAAATAAAGATGTTCTTTGAAACCAATGAGAACAAAGACACAACATACCAGAATCTCTGGGACACATTCAAAGCAGTGTGTAGAGGGAAATTTAGAGCACTAAATGCCCACAAGAGAAAGCAGGAAAGATCAAAAATTGACACCCTAACATCACAATTAAAAGAACTAGAAAAGCAAGAGCAAACACATTCAAAAGCTAGCAGAAGGCAAGAAATAACTAAAATCAGAGCAGAATTGAAGGAAATAGAGACACAAAAAACTCTTCAAAAAATTAATGAATCCAGGAGCTGGCTTTTTGAAAAGATCGACAAAATTGATGGACCACTAGCAAGACTAATAAAGAAGAAAAGAGAGAAGAATCAAATAGACGCAATAAAAAATGATAAAGGGGATATCACCACCGATCCCACAGAAATACAATCTACCATCAGAGGATACTACAAACACCTCTACGTAAATAAACTAGAAAATCTAGAAGAAATGGATAAATTCCTTGACAAATACACCCTCCCTAGACTAAACCAGGAAGAAGTTGAATCTCTGAATAGACCAACAACAGGCTCTGAAATTGTGGCAATAATCAATAGCTTACCAACCAAAAAGAGCCCAGGACCTGATGGATTCACAGCCGAATTCTATCAGAGGTATAAGGAGGAACTGGTACCATTCCTTCTGAAACTATTCCAATCAATAGAAAAAGAGGGAATCCTCCCTGACACATTTTATGAGGCCAGCACCATCCTGATACCAAAGCCTGGCAGAGATACAACCAAAAAAGAAAATTTCAGGCCAATATCTTTGACGAACATTGATGCAAAAATCCTCAATAAAATACTGGCAAACTGAATCCAGCAGTACATCAAAAAGCTTATCCACCATGATCAAGTGGGCTTCATCCCTGGGATGCAAGGCTGGTTCAACATATGCAAATCAGTAAATGTAATCCAGCATATAAACAGAACCAAAGACAAAAACCACATGATTATCTCAATAGATGCAGAAAAGGCCTTTGACAAAATTCAACAGCACTTCATGCTAAAAACTCTCAATAAAGTAGGTATTCATGGGACGTATCTCAAAATAATAAGAGCTATCTATGACAAACCCACAGCCAATATCATCATGAATGGGCAAAAACTGGAAGCATTCCCTTTGAAAACTGGCACAACACAGGGATGCCCTCTCTCACCACTCCTATTCAACATAGTGTTGGAAGTTCTGGCCAGGGCAATTAGGCAGGAGAAGGAAATAAAGTGTGTTCAATTGGGAAAAGAGGAAGTCAAACTGTCCCTATTTGCAGATGACACGATTGTATATCTAGAAAACCCCATTGTCTCAGCCCCAAATCTCCTTAAGCTGATAAGCAACTTCAGCAAAGTCTCAGGATACAAAATCAATGTGCAAAAATCACAAGCATTTTTATACACCAATAACAGACAAACAGAGAGCCAATTCATGAGTGAACTCCCCTTCACAATTGCTACAAAGAGAATAAAATACCTAGGAATCCAACTTACAAGGGATGTGAAGGACCTCTTTAAGAAGAACTACAAACCACTGTTCAATGAAATAAAAGGGGACACAAACAAATGGAAGAACATTCCATGCTCATGGGTTGGAAGAATCAATATCGTGAAAATGGCCATACTGCCCAAGGTAATTTACAGATTCAGTGCTATCCCCATGAAGCTACCAATGACTTTCTTCACAGAATTGGAAAAAACTACTTTAAAGTTCATATGGAACCAAAAAAGAGCCTGCATCGCCAAGTCAATCCTAAGCCAAAAGAACAAAGCTGGAGGCATCACGCTACCTGACTTCAAACTATACTACAAGTCTACAGTAACCAAAACAGCATGGTACTGGTACCAAAACAGAGACATAGATCAATGGAACAGAACAGAGCCCTCAGAAATAATGCCACATATCTACAACTATCTGATCTTTGACAAACCTGACAAAAACAAGAAATGGGGAAAGGATTCTCTATTTAATAAATGGTGCCGGGAAAACTGGCTAGCCATATGTAGAAAGCTGAAACTGGATCCCTTCCTTACACCTTATACAAAAATTAATTCAAGATGGATTAAACACTTACATGTTAGACCTAAAACCATAAAAACCCTAGAAGAAAACCTAGGCAATACCATTCAGGACAGAGGCATGGGCAAAGATTTCATGTTTAAAACATGAAAAGCAATGGCAACTAAAGTCAAAATTGACAAATGGGATCTAATTAAACTAAAGAGCTTCTGCACAGCAAAAGAAACCACCATCAGACTGAATAGACAACCTACAAAATGGGAGAAAATTTTCGCAACCTACTCATCTGACAAAGGGCTAATATCCAGAATCTACAGTGAACTCAAACAAATTACAAGAAAAAAACAACCCCATCAAAAATTGGGCAAAGGACATGAACAGACACTTCTCAAAAGAAGACATTTATGCAGCCAAAAAACACATGAAAAAATACTCATCATCACTGGCCATCAGCGAAATGCAAATCAAAACCACAATGAGATACCATCTCACACCAGTTAGAATGGCCATCATTAAAAAGTCAGGAAACAACAGGTGCTGGAGAGGATGTGGAGAAATAGGAACACTTTGACACTGTTGGTGGGACTGTAAACTAGTTCAACCATTGTGGAAGTCAGTGTGGCGATTCCTCAGGGATCTAGAACTAGAAATACCATTTGACCCAGCCATCCCATTACTAGGTATATACCCAAAGGACTGTAAATCATGCTGCTATAAAGACACATGCACACGTACGTTTATTGCGGCACTATTCACAATAGCAAAGACTTGGAACCAACCCAAATGTCCAACAACGATAGACTGGATTAAGAAAATGTGGCACATATACACCATGGAATACTATGCAGCCATAAAAAATGATGAGTTCATGTCCTTTGTAGGGACATAGATGAAACTGGAAACCATCATTCTCAGTAAACTATCGCAAGGACAAAAAACCAAACACTGCATGTTCTCACTCATAGGTGGGAATCGAACAATGAGAACACATGGACACAGGAAGGGGAACATCAGACTCCGGGGACTGTTGTGGGGTGGGGGGAGGGGGAAGGGACAGCATTAGGAGATATACCTAATGCTAAATGACGAGTTAATGGGTGCAGCACAACAACAAGGCACATGGATACATATGTAACAAATCTGCACATTGTGCACATGTACCCTAAAACCTAAAGTATAATAATAATAAATATAAATAAATAAATAAATAAATTCACTTTCTTATCTCTTCTGGCAATTGCAATTAATTATTTGGGTGATTATTTAATGTCTCTCCCCCACAGTGGAATATATCTATATCTTTATCTATATCTATATCTATATCTATCTTCTATGAGATCAGAGACCATATCTATTATTACCACTTAGTAGAGTATATGACATACAATAGATACTCAATAATTATTTTTTGTCTGTTTGAATAAAAGTTGTGGTTCTCTTATGTACATTAACTTATATCAAACTCTCCTGCAGAAAAGTTGTAAACATTGGACAAGCTTGGACAAAATATATGCATACATATGTACACACACACACACACACACACACATATCTCTGAAGGCAAATGAGAAGCAAGCAGAAACTGGTGAGTAGTAAACAAGTTGGCAGAAAAGAACCACACTTGTCTACTTTCCTCAGTTTATAATTTTTTTTTTTTTTCCTGAGGGAAGTTTCAGTCCCCACTGTGAAGGCCAAATCTTTCATAGAAATCTGATCTCTTACCAGCTTGAGGAATCAGAGGAAAAATTTCTGGGCTTCCACAGCAGCAGGGGAGTAAAGAGGAAAATCCCAGGAGAGAGCAACAGAGGCTGAGCCTAAGTTTCTGGCTGTTCTCTGAACCATGCAATTATAGGGCAGACTTGAAACAGTACAGCTAAGGTTAAAGAAGGGAACGTAAGTTTAGCTGCTGCACACTGCAGAGGTGTGCAACTTGGAGTTCAAGTTCAGCTAAGTTGATTGCCTGCTAACACAAAAAATCAACACTATTTTGGCCTGGGATTTAAATTCACACAAAAATGTCTCTGAAGAGGCAGTATTTCTGTTCATATGTGAGAGATTTGTAGGAATTAGGAGGAAAATAGAATAAAAATATTTTTGCCAGAGAGAAGCAAAGCATGTGTGAATGTCCAATATTGGAAAAGGTGGCACATTTTGAGACACAGTGAAGACCAAGGTGGCTGATGCACAAAAGTGACAGAGAGAGAGAGCGGTATGAGAAGGCTCTGGTATGAGGCAGAGGGAGAGTAATTTGAAGTCTTATGTGTTAGGTTACTTATTCTTCCTTTGTTCTAAGCAGACTTCAAAGGGTTTTAAACAGTGTAATGATATAATCAGATTTTGTTTTTAAAGATCATTCTGGTTATACAATACAAAAGCAGCTGAGGGCAGAAGTGGATAAAGAAAAAAACAGAATCTCTTGATATTTTCCAGCTATAATCTAATGTGATGTGGGAGTTGGTTATGCAGAGGAGAATGTAAAGATTGACACCCAGGTTTCTGTCACAAGTCCTGGTAGTTCTACTTACCAAGATACATAGGATTAGAGCTGAAGAAAATGTGGAGAAAAGATTAAGAGTTGAATATATATCATGTTGATGATGTCACTTGAATATAATTGGTATGGAGTTCAGAAAGGGATTATAGTTCAACAATATAAATTTGGAAGTCTTCAACCTAGAAATGGTATTTGAAGCTACAAAAGTGGAAGAGAGTGTAACAAGAAAGGGTACAGTGAGACATAAAGTGGACTACGAACAATCCCTTAGGAATTTCACTATTTAAAGTTTAGGTAGAGAAGAACCAACAAGGAAACTGAGAATTAGGACCTTACAGGGAAAAGAGAATAGAGCCAGCAGGATGTGGTGTCATAAAACCCAGGAAAAGACCTGCTTTCATGAAAGAGGAAGGGATGAGGGCAGAGTAAGTGGTGAACTAACCCTTCTGGAGATGATGATTATAAAATCTTGAAACTTTTTTTGCAAATTTGAAGGCACAGACAGTAATGCAAGGGTTCAACCCATGAAGGGTGGGAACTGAACCTGTTGAAGCTGGGTGAGAGGTTCCAGGTTGTCGATTATACTTTGTATATCTCTGAAATATTCAGTAATATTCGTGTATATTTATATATTATTTTTAAAGATAAAATTATCTCAAACATGTTTTAAAGCTGATCAAATCAAGCCCTAGAGTACTGAGTTCAAGATAGAAGATGAAGAATGAATAAGGGAGATTCTCTGAATCCAGTGCTAACCAACTGAATTTTACCATGTAATGATTACATAGTACTTATTAAACCACCAAATTTCTAGTTATATTAAGATTTCAAACTATAGATGCAACATACCAACTGAGTATCCAAACAGAGACCATAAAATAGAGTTAAGATAATAATAGCAAGACCATAGGCCAGCTTGATGAAGTGTACAATGCAAATGATCAAGATTTCAGAGATTTTCCGTATTCCTTTAAATAAATGTTTATTGAAGATCAACACAATTCTTAAAAGCACAGACTCCAGACTTAGACTCTAATAGTTCCATCCTTTAGTGTCACTTGGGGAAATTTATTTAATCTCTTTAAGACTGAATTTACTTGTCTCTAAAATGGTGATAATACTACTGCTTATACTATCTAAATTCCTGACCACAGTGCTTCATACATATTTCAACGATGAAGATAGTCAATAATTGTAGTTCTGAAATAAAATTCAGAATCTAAGAAGAATACATTTCAAAAATGTACACATACACACATGTACACACATATTCACAGAAAGATTGGGAATAGCAATATAGTGATAAATAACACTGAAATAAAGAACAGTTAAAGAACCCATTATTTCCCTGATGAGTTTTTAAAAGTATATAATCTTGTCTTGCAGATAAAAGTATTTTATGAATTAGGTGACATTTAATTTGAACAGTATGTTCATAAAAATTAGAAATTTGACCTCTGAAGACAATTCGACTGGCTTTATTTCTCAGCTCTACCTTTTACTCCTCATGAAACCTTGTGATATTTATGAAATTCTTCATGTCTCAGCTCGCTCATCTGCAAAATGGGGATAATAAAGTACCTATGTTGTGAGAATTAAACAAATAGATACGAATGTGGCACAGGCTAGCGAAATGTTCACCAATCTCATTGTTTCTTCTCAGTCTTGGAAGACTGCATCTCCTTGTTTCCCTTTCAGTTAGCTTGAGGCAACACCACTGAGTTCCTGCCAGAGAAGTATGGTTTGAAGTGATGTATGCCCCTTCCATGTCTACCCACATAATATTTGGCAGAGTCTTTGTTCTCTCAATTTGCTTGTCGGCCATTTGAAGCAAAATTGGAAAGAACCAACATCCTTGATTAACACGTGGGAGCCTGCCTCTTGAAAATCTAATTAAATGAGACATGGATCAGAAATAGACCTTCATTGTCTTATGCCACTGGTTTTTGATGAGTGCTTTATACAGCACTAGCTATGTTTTTCCTGAGTACTACCACAGCACTCAGAGCAGTGGCTGGCTAGCTAGCTAGTATTCAATAATTGCTAGCATTTAAAAGTATTGCCAGACCACCAGGAAGCCCAGTTTCAGAAAATATATTGAGTATGGAAAAAGACTCCAAATATCACAAATAAGATTTCTTAATTATAAAAACAAAACTGGAACTTAAAACCAAGCATGGAAAATATTATATTCTGTGTTAACATCTAATATCTGTAGCAGAATATATTTATTGAAACAGGGTTCCCACCAAATTTAGAGAGGTAAGCTAACAAGCTAGCATTGTTGGATAAATGGTGTTACTGCCTCTAGCTATTCGATCTCTGCTGAGTACCATATTACCTATTATGTGGATTGTCCTTAATTCAGTGGCACTCTAAATATTGTTCCCAATTCATTAACTAATTTTCTTTTTCTCCAGATAGAAAGAATATGGTTTTCATATTTTTTACAAATGCTGTAAATTGTATTGACTACATGTATAAGTTATAAAAATATGAAAATATATCAAAACCACAGAAAAATGTGCTTCTTTGTGTAACAGTTAAATAATATATACCATGGTGGAACACCAGATATTTAAAAGTAAAAATAATTACTCCATTTGGTATCATGCAACATCTTTCAAAGCACCATATAAATTTTAAATAAACAGTTGAGCAGAAATTTTCAACCAGCACAGGAATACACAAATACTTATATTTTTTCCATATGGGAAGAAATTATCTACATTACAGTCATTTTATTGTTCATTGCAGAGGGTTATGTGAAGCAGATTGAACTGAACTTTTTTATTTCCTTTAGAAGACCAAACCTGGAGTTTTTTTTTTTTTTTCCTGCAAGAAATTGCATATAGATTTAGCACATTCACTGAACCCTATTACAGGCATTTTTTAACCAGAGCCAACAACTGGGAACTTCTCTTAATCGCTCACTGACTACAGGGTGTGTGTTAACAGGAGACACACAGAAGCCGTAAAGGAAATCGCCCCCAGCTGTCTATGACCTTAATATTCAGATATCCATGTTTCCATATCCTTTCCCAAAGCGGGGGTGCATGAAAAAGCTTCTAGTTCTCATATGTTTTTATTCTTATTCATGGAAGCACCTAAAGTAGTAACAGAAACTTATAGTGATGTTCATTCAGGTAATCACCAGCTTCCTCATTAAAAGGGATCCCTCCTAGTGTTATAAGCATTTCCATTCCCTTTCAGGACTTTTCCTCTTAGTTGAACATGTTAGAAGTACCCTCAGCACACAGGAAAAACTATTCTGGGTAATTCTACTTCAAAATCTAAGTAAGGCTTTTTTTTTAATGAAATGCCTTTACTGCAATATGATTTTTTCCAATTCTAAAACAAAACAACGATAGAACAAAAAACAAAACTCAAGATCAGAACCGAATCTCCTTTATCTTTTTATCAAATATGTGCTTTGTGCACCATGTAAAACTTGAGTTATTAAGGGAGGAGACCACCCCTCATATTGTCTTATGCCTAATTTCTGCCTCCAAAGAAAGAAGAAGTAAAAACTAAAAGGCAGAAATGAAATCCACAGGCAGACAGCCCAGTGCTGCGCCCTGGGCCTGGTTAAAGATCGACCCCTGACCTAACCGGTTATCTATAGATTCCAGACATTGTATGGAAACGCACTGTGAAAATCCCTATCCTGTTCTGTTCCATTCTGATTACCAGCGCATGCAGCCCCCAGTCACGTACCCCCTGCTTGCTCAATCAATCACAACCCTCTCACGCGGACCCCCTTACAGTTGTAAGCCCTTAAATGGGACAGGAATTGCTCACTCGGAGAGCTCAGTTGTTGGAGACGTGAGTTTTGCCGAAGCTCCCGGCAGAATAAAACCCTTCCTTCTTTAACTCGGTGTCTGAGGGGTTTTGTCTGCAGCTTGTCCTGCTACAGTATTAGTTGTTTAACTTCCTCTCTTATTGAGATTGAATGGCCTTTATATTTGGGCATAGTGGTATGTTCAAAATACACAAATATGAAGACAGAGTCTGGCCCTTCATGGAGCTCAGAATTGAATTAGTAAAACCAATGAGGAAATACATGATTAACAATATTTTGATTAATAATCAATGATATATTGTTTGATGAGAATTATAATGAATATAGAGACACATAGATGTATTTTACCATCTGGGAAAAGGAAGTAGGAGGTCAGACAATACTATGATTCTTGAGACTTTGAGATTAAAGTTGGAGAACAGAAAGGCATTATAGCTAGAGGTAAAAAAAAGCATGTACAAATGTATGGTAATGCAAACAGGATGACCCTCAGAATCCTGAATTCAGGATGGTTGGGTTAGAGTAAACAATGGGTATAGCACATACAAAAGGAGATAGACAGGGGGTTTTATATGACCTATAAGTATTCAAATTTATGTATAAGGTATTCTCCCAAATGATTCATATCCATTTCAGTTTTATATAAAGCAAAACAAAATAAACAAAAACACACCAAAAACAGCAGGAATGAAATAGAAAAGCAACTGTATTTGATGAAATAATTCAGAGAGGGAACATTAGAGCAAATATCTGAAAAATGGCACCCACTTCTGAGAATAAGTGAGAGAGGCAGCCAATATTTTTCATTTTTTTCTATTCCTCTATTTCTCCGGGATTAGATACCATAGAGAGAGAATTTGTGTAATTTGCTTTCAATTTCTAATCAATGGGTTGCAGTTAGGGTTTGTTTTCATAAGTAACTTCCACTACTTAGAGTGCAATTGTGGAGCTATACCTGCTTGAAACTACAAAACAGCTGAACCATTCCTATCCTCATCCAAGTCCTCCTTTGGACCCCAAAATCCAAAGAAGTCCAAAGTTCAAAGAAATATGACCACTAGTATCTTTTCCCACATGGTCAGTTAGTTAACTTTAGTCTTTGTAAAATAAAGCAGCCTCAGGGTAAAATGGTATTCTCAAATTAACTTTACTATTTCTAGATGAATATATTACTTTGGGTTTATTTTGTAATGAAAAAGAATACAGATTTAATTATGGTCATAGTCAAATGTGTTCTCGGAGAAAGATACGGCAGTCTCCTTGCACATATTTGCTTATAAAGTAGCCCAAGCTGACTTCATTTACAGTCACTCAGCTGTAACTTCTAACAGCCAAGTCAAAAATCATGAGGCTCAGTTGCTGTGGCAGTCTGCAGAACAAGTATGGTGTCAGTACGGCTGTAGAAACCACAATGTATGCTGATAAAATGAGTTATTTACTCAATAATCTTTCAGAACATAAATCTAGAACAGAAGATGTGATACTCTAAAAATATTATTTCTTTTCTCCTATTGTATAACGTCTCAATCCTTAGAAAATTTTTAAAAGATTTTACTAAAGATGTCTCGTGAAATAGGTATTGTTATATCCATTTTGGGAGGGGGCAAAGCATGCATCCACATACATTTAGAGAACTGTAAGTTTGGAAAGGATATGAGATACATCAGACTCAACTCTTTTCTATGCACCAAAAAAACTAGCGGTGAGAAATAAAACGGCTTGCTCAAAGTCACATAGTGAACAAGCAGAGACGATCAGGGAATGCAGGTTCTTCTTCCATGCTCTTTCCTATAGCTTGCAGCTGCATTGTGCTACTAAATATCCAGAAGAAAATTAAAATAATTTTAAAAAACTTATACCTTGGCCAATTTGAATGGTTTCCCGCACAGATAAAGCATCCCCCTAGGTCATATACACTATCTTCTTAGGCATATACTTGCCCGCATATATGCAGTCCTCACAGTAGTGTGCACTGCACAGATGAAGAAATAATTATACCTGCATATGGTTTATCCTTGAATAGAAGAGCATTATCTCTAGAATTTTTAAACAAAGACTTTCATTTCTTTTGTACCACAAAAGCATTCTAAAATTTAGATTCCGGTATCAGAGCATGGGACTGAAAAGAATATTTTAGAGTGCACATAGCCAAGTCATCTCAGTTTATCTATGAAAAAAAGGCTGAGGTCATAAAAATAGAAGTGACTTACATATGATCACACTCAGCCAAATTATGCCTGACAAATAATCTTTACAAAGTAGTCATGTAATATAGGTCTCTTGGATCCTAATCCAGAGATTTATTCCTCCATGGAGTTTTAAATTGTGTTTTCCCTTGCAGAGAATACATAAATATAAAATAAATAAAATTATTCAAGTGGAATTTAATCAAACCTAAGTCAATTTTCTAGGTGAAGAAAATTAGTTCCAAACATTTGACCCTTGAAGTTCATTAGATCATGGCTTCTCTGCATGTTACATTTTCTAGACTCAACATATTTTTATGACAATCAACAGCACTTCTAGAGTTTCCAACATATATGACATTTTAAGAATGCAAAATAAACACACATACACACAAAGCAATTTCAAGAACGGAATTCGATTTTCTTCTAGTTGATCAATAAATCTTTCTGAAATGAAAGTTCTGTAAGAGATGATATTGTAATATCTTAATATTAATATTAATAATACAAATATTAATAATAGTATAAATAATATTGTCTATTTTTATTTCTGTCATATACACAGTGTCTAGAACAGTGTTTGGCACAAAGTAGTATTCTTAAAAATAATTATTGAATAAAGAATAGAATTACTGGAACAAAATTGCTATTATTACACAGGAAGATCACATAAAAAAAATCATAGGGTAGGGAGGTCTGATTTATATTAGCTTTCTCAAAATGTATTGAGAAAAACATAAGATCTACTTATAATATTAATTACTTAACAAATCCTCAAAAAAGTATATGAGCAAACATGCTCCACATTTGATAAACTGTTCTGGACACTCACAATGAATTCGCCTATCTGGGAGCCCACATTGATAATAATGATGAGGAAAAAAACTTGTTGAAATTATTTTAACTAACAATTTTCCTAAACTCATTTTACCACAGAATGTTCTTCTTCTTCCCTAAACCTAGCATGAGACACCAATTGTGTTGTGGAAATTGTGATTGATGGAGAACATGGAAATGCCACAGAAGGAAAATGTAATACATTTGAAATTATACAACTGTCAAAAACTATAAACAATTTAATTTTGTAAAGAATATTTTTCAAGACTCTTTAACTTTTCTCAAATTCTTAAAATACGTATAGAGAAGTGTTAACCATAGTTAATCAAACGCCTGAAAGATAGAATTCTTGACTCACATGAAATGTAAAATAAACTTCCTCAACTTGAAAATTCAGAAAAAGAGTCAATGAAATAACTGAAGATGTACATTTGTTAATATTTGATTTGATTTGAACATTAGGTTATTATTTGAATGAAGACAAACAAACCGCTGTTAAATAGAAGTTATTAAATAAAATTTGAAGTGGCATATGGCAAAATTCTATACTTCAGGGAGAATTTCAGGTGTGGATCTCATTTAAATTTTAACTATTTTAACTGAATTTGTTATACAGATTCAGATCCAAGTAAAAGACCTAATTTCTTAATGAGGCAATTTTCCCTTTAATATAACTGTTCTAAATTTCTCTATTATTATAAAGACATAACTGTAAAGAATTAAAGTTTCAAACACAGCCAGTTCACTAAATATTGATAAAGAAAAGCTATGCATTAACTAGAGTAATATATATATATATACATATATATATATATGAACCCAATAAATTGCAAGTCTCTCAATTCTTCTATGGTAAAAGCAGAAGAAGGATTCAAGGAACAGCATCTTAAACATGGCAATGGTAATGCAGTAACTTCTTTACAAACAAGTTTTTAAAAATTACACTTTCCCCTAACACAGATTATTCCTAAATAGGATTGTTTATCGGTACTTATTCTGAGCACTACAGAAAGAAAGACACAAAGATGAAAAAGACAGCATTTGACATAATTATCCAGTTGACAAGTTAAAAAAAAAAGAAGAAATACACTATAAAATGAAATGTAATGGAATAGTTTAAAAGAATAGCAGGTGTACACAGAGGTAGGAGTTACTAATTTGGACTAGGAAGACAGGGAAGCTGCATAGGCACTGATACTTGAAATGAGTGTTGAAGGAAGAAGCTCCAAGCTCCCAAGTGGAGAAATAATAGAAAGGAATTCAACGTAGAGATGATATAATTCCAGGAAAGATGGAAATATAAAATACAAGACAAATTGAGAAAACAGAAAATGATGTGTGTTGCTGGATTCAGGATTACAAAAGTTGAGTACCAGAGGATGAAGCTGCAAACATAGGTTCAAGTCAGATAAGACAGAATATTACATGCCATGCTAAGGGGATATATATTGAGAAGCTAAGGACGCACTTTGTTTATAACCAGTTAATTTGTCCTTCTCTAATTACTTAAGTATATCAGAGACACGGAGAATTAAGTTAGGTTGATGCTCCTTTCCTAAAGTTTCTTACGTTCTTCTTTCCCTCCTGGCACCACTCAAAGTCTGTTATCAGTAGGATGGGAGAGGTGCTATATCCTTGCTGTGCTTTTGAGGCACCAGAAAGTCAGAATACCACTCCGAATAGTATATTAAACTTTTACCTCCCATAAAACATTAGAAAATCAGAATCATTTTTTTGAAGAAACATAACAATTAAGTAATCAAAATTTAGTACTTTGGTATTAATAATATTAATAGTTAATAGACTGAGAAAAAAAAGATAATGCTTTCCTTCTAGAAAAGCAAAATCTTATAAAGCTAAAAATAGCTTTAGATTTACATTTTAGAATTCAATTATTGAGTTTCAGAAGTGGAAAAGTTATGATATTTTATCAATATTATTTAAAGACCTTGGAAAAGCTGCAAACGTCTTTAATTCCTCTTGAAATTTCCTCTTTAGCTGCAATAACATAGAGCCCTGAATTTTCCCATTTTAACTATTGCCAGGTCTCCAATCAATTCTTCTGTGCTACTTTAAATTTTACCAAATCTTTTGGGGCTAGATCTGGCTAGAGTCTTGTAAAATGTCTTTATGTGCATTGCATTACTCTTTCACAGCTTTATATTAAGTTATTTTCCTTTAAGTCTGGGCAAGGAGACTGAATTCTTTGAATCATGGGGACAACTGTATAAATCTGGCATTGTATTAACAACAGGGCTGAGCTAGTTCCAATTCTGTAAGTAGCAACATCTCTTCAGCTCAATGGCACAGGGCCTAGGTCTTCAGCCTCAGAATCTTTTCCAGTATATTAATAACTCAGATATTCATACATCTACTTATTTTAATAAAACATATTGAATTAGAGGCAAAAACCCTAACAGCCTTTCAATAAAAGATCTCACAAAGTACCCTAATTATGTAATTATTGATAATAAGATGTAGATTCTATTTCATAGGTTATCTGACCATATATGCATCAGGAAACTAAAAAGTTTGTTCGTTCTTTACAAAGACTGTGTACAGTTACATCATGGGCTTTGCTTAACTTGAATTAAACTGAATATTATATTTAACATTTTAAAGAGAAAATGAAAAATTCAAAGCAAATAAAACTAGTTTTCCTACTATTATAATTAGGTATTTACTGCAATGGATAACTCATGTCTCATGAGCTATTCTAAAAGTAAAAATGTACAATTCTTTTGTTGTTTCCCTGAATATTAAATTTTTCCAATGTTGGAAAGGCAATTGGGTTAATGTTTTTGAGAAAACCTTGAATATTATAATATAACTATTCAATTACTCAATTTTGATGACTAATTATACTATTCTGCTGTAGTAGTAGCAATGCTTCAGGAAATTGTAGCTATTTCCCAGTGAGCGATGAAGTGAGATTTTAACAGCAATGAACTCTGTGTGGACATCACACAGAGATTTATAATGCCTGTAGATTCCTAAGTTTGCTTTTCTGCATCTCTGATTTTGTTTTACAAAGTTCTTTTACCTCCTGTCACTGAAGGTTGATAATATCTACCACAGTCTCCATGGTGCAGGCCAGTTCTCTCGGTGGCCTTGGACTGAACCAGTCCTTTCCATTTGTTTTACTTGTAGTTCTAAAGAATAAGTGTAGAATATGCTGAGAACATGACATCCAGCGATAGGGAGGGGCTGGTCAGGAAAGCCCAGGTTCTGTTCCAGTATCCCCCTAGAAACAGGATGTCCTTCAGTGCTTTATCCAAGAGAGTAGTGTGTCCTTTGTGTATAAAACCATGGCAGGCTGCTTTTCAGGTTACCTGAGCTGCAGTGCAAATGGAGCATTCACAGATGAGACTGTGGATAAAATACATGAGGAACGGTGAAACTGTCATATTTATATTCAAAGAATAATATAATAAAATGACTCTGTGCTCTCTCTCCGAGCCTGCTAATAAAGACTATAAGAAAAGTTACAAACAAATCTACCAACTCTTCTCTCACCTCCAGCATGTAGGAAAGGAACAGAAGGCTTTACACTAATCTTCAGAGAGCCACATTTACGCATACTGTGGACCTGATTATTGAGCAATTGATCACAACTTTATTGGATCCTTCTTTTAATTTCTAGCACAGCAGAAACTGCATAGACTTCTGTCAGGTTTTTCCAGTGAGCAAGTTTATACAAAAATACTGTGTTTCATGATCTGAAATAAGTATATTGGCACATTTATTAAGTACATAATTCCTTATGCCTTTAGAGAGAGTCTAGATTTAAAAAAAAAGTCTCCAGATGAACAAAGGAAAACATATATCTTATAGGTGAATGCCAATGAATAAAATAAAAATTTCTACTAATTTCCCAAAGCAGGCCTGAACAATGATTATGTCCTGTTTTTCAAAAGACCCTTACTGAAATAGCAACATTACAAATGGATTTACTATTGCTTTTTGCTGCTGGTGCTTAAATTTGCAGAAGAACAAATTAGTGTTTTATAAAAATTGAACTTAAAGAAACCCCTCAGCATTTAGTGCTATAAATTTCCCTCTACACACTGCTTTAAATGTGTCCCAGAGATTCTGGTACGTTGCATCTTTGTTCTCATTGGTTTCAAAGAATATTTTTATTTCTGCCTTAATTTCATTATTTACCCAGTAGTCATTCAGGAGCAGGTTGTTCAGTTTCCACCTAGTTGTGTGGTTTTGAGTTTCTTAATCCTGAGTTCTAATTTGATGGCGCTGTGGTCTGAGAGACAGTTTGTTGTGATTTCTGTTCTTTTACATTTGCTGAGGAGTGTTTTACTTCAAATTATGTGGTCAATTTTAGAATAAGTACAATGTGGTGCAGAGAAGAATGTATATTCTGTTGATTTGGGGTGGAGAGTTCTGTAGATGTCCCCACAAGAGAAAGCAAGAAAGATCTAAAATTGACACCCTAACATCACAATTAAAAGAACTAGAGAAGCAAGAACAAACAAATCCAAAAGCTAGCAGAAGGCAAGAAATAAGTAAGATCAGAGCAGAACTGAAGGAGAAAGAGAAACAAAAACCTTTCAAAAAAATCAATGAATCCAGGAGCTGCTTTTTTGAAAAGATCAACAAAATTGACAGACCACTAACAAGACTAATAAAGAAGAAAAGAGAGAAGAATCAAATAGATTCAAGAAAAAAGGATAAAGGGGATATCACCACCGATTCCCACAGAAATACAAACTACCATCAGAGAATACTATAAACACCTCTACGCAAATAAACTAGAAAATCTACAAAAATGGATAAACTCCTAGACACATACAACCTCCCAAGACTAAACTGGGAAGAAGTTGAATGTCTGAATAGACCAATAACAGATTCTGAAATTGAGGCAATAATTAATAGCTTACCAACCAAAAAAAGTCCAGGACAAGATGGATTCACAGCCGAATTCTACCAGAGGTACAAAGACGAGCTGGTACCATTCCTTCTGAAACCATTACAATCAATAGAAAAAGAGGGAATCCTCCATAACTAACTTTATGAGGCCAGCATCGTCCTGATACCAAAGGCTGGCAGAGACACAACAAAAAAATAGAATTTTAGACCAATATCCCTGATGAACATCGATGCGAAAATCCTCAATAAAATACTGGCAAACCGAATCCAGCAGCACATCAAAAAGCTTATCCACCACAATCAAGCGGGCTTCATCCCTGGGATGCAAGGCTGCTTCAATATATGCAAATTAATAAACATAATCCATCATTTAAACGGAATCAATGACAAAAACCACATGATTATCTCAATAGATGCAGAAAAGGCCTTCAACAAAATTCAACAGCACTTCATGCTAAAAACTCTCAATAAACTAGGTATTGATGGAACACATATCAAAATAATAAGAGCTATTTATGACAAACTCACAGCCAATATCACACTGAATGAGCAACAACTGGAAGCATTCCCTTTGAAAACCGGCACAAGACAAGGATGCCCTCTTTCACCACTCCTATTCAACATAGTGTTGGAAGTTCTGGCCAGGGCAATCAAGCAAGAGAAAGAAATAAAGGGTATTCAATTAGGAAAAGAGGAAGTCAAATAGTCCCTGTTTGCAGATGACATGATTGTATATTTAGAAAACCCCATCGTCTCAGCCCCAAATCTCCTTAAGCTGATAAGCAACTTCAGCAAAGTCTCAGGATACAAAATCAATGTGCAAAAATCATAAGCATTCCTATACACCAATAACAGACAGAGAGCCAAATCATGAGTAAACTCCCATTCACTATTGCTACAAAGAGAATAAAATACCTAGGAATCCAACTTACAAGGGATGTGAAGGACCTCTTCAAGGAGAACTACAAACCACTGCTCAATGAAATAAAAGAGGATACAAACAAATAGAAGACCATTCCACGCTCATGGATAGAAAGAATCAATATTGTGAAAATGGCCATACTGCCCAAGGTAATTTATAGATTCAGTGCCATCCCCATCAAGCTACCAATGACTTTCTTCACAGAATTGGAAACAAAAAATACTGTAAATTTCACATGGAGCCAAAAAGGACCCCACATAGCCAAGACAATCCTAAGCAAAAAGAACAAAGCTGGAGGCATCATGCTACCTGACTTCAAACTATACTACAAGGCTACAGTAACCAAAACAGCATGGTACTGCTACCAAAACGATATATAAACCAATGGAATAGAACAGAGGCCTCATAAATAACACCACACATCTACAACCATCTGATCTTTGACAAACCTGACAAAAACAAGAAATGGGGAAAGGATTCCCTATTTAATAAATAGTGCTGGGTAAACTGGCTAGCCATATGTAGAAAGCTGAAACTGGATCCCTTCCTTACACTTTATACAAAAATTAACTCAAGATGGATTAAAGACTTAAATTTAAGACCTAAAATCATAAAAACCCTAGAAGAAATCCTAGGCAATACCATTCAGGACATAGGCACGGGCAAAGACTTCATGACGAAAACACCAAAAGCAATGGCAAAGAAAGCCAAAATTGACAAACGGGATCTAATTAAACTAAAGAGCTTCTGCACAGCAAAAGAAAATATCATCAGAGTGAACAGGCAAGCTACAGAATGGAAGAAAATTTTTGCAAACTACTCATCTGACAAAGGGCTAATATCCAGAATCTACAAATAAACAAATTTACAAGAAACAAACAAACAGCCCCATCAAAAAGTAGGCAAAGGACGTGAACAGACACTCCTCAAAAGAAGACATTTATGCAGCCAACAGAAACATGAAAAAATGCTCATCATCACTGGTCTTCAGAGAAATGCAAATCAAAACCACAATGAGATACCATCTCATGCCAGTTAGAATGGCCATCATTAAAAAGTCAGGAAACAACAGATGCTGGAGAGGATGTGGCAGAATAGGACCACTTTTAGACTGTTGGTGGGACTGTAAACTAGTTCAACCATTGTGGAAGACAGTGTGGCGATTCCTCAAGGATCTAGAACTAGAAATATCATTTGACCCAGCCATCCCATTACTGGGTATATACCCAAACGATTATAAATCATGCTAGTATAAAGACACATGCACACATATGTTTATTGTGGCACTATTCACAACAGCAAAGACATGGAACCAACCCAAATGTCCATCAATGATAGACTGGATTAAGAAAATGTGGCACATATTCACCATGGAATACTATGCAGCCATAAAAAAGGATGAGTTCTTGTCCTTTGCAGAGACATGGAAGCAGCGGGAAACCATCATTCTCAGCAAACTGTCACAAGGACAGAAAACCAAACACCACATGCTCTCAGTCATAGGTGGGAACTGAACAATGAGAACACATGGACACAGGGTGGGGAACATCACACACCAGGGCCTGTCGCGGAGTGGAGGGCTAGGGGAGGGATAGCATTAGGAGAAATATCTAATGTAAATGATGAGTTGATGGGTGCAGCAAGCCAACATGGCACATGTATACCTATGTGACAAACCTGCACGTTGTGTTCATATACCCTAGAACTTAAAGCATAATTAAAGAAAAGAAAAGAAACCCCTCAGCATTATGCATTTAACATGACTATCATGGAAAACGGAACAAGTAGGAGAGGGAAGAAGATAAGAAAAAATAAAGAATTATTGCTGCCCAGATGGTTTCTTCCAACCACAGATAGGCTTAAAGAAATATAGGACAGGAATTTTAATTCTTATCAGACTCAAAATACAATAGAGTAAGGTTTTAAAAGTATTAGGTTGGTGCAAAAGTAATTGCGGTTTTTGCCATTACTTTTAATGAAAAAAAGGAACACGATTACTTTTGTATCAACCTAAACCATATAAAGCACATAAGAAAGTGCCAGTTATTTTTTGTGCTAAAATGTTTAATGATGTATTTTCAAGAAATAAATATACACACACAGATAAATTATAATGCTCTCACAATCTTTTGGAATAAGCTGTCGGATCAAAACAGACTTGTAAGTAGAAACAACAAGAAATGTAATTATCAGCATTAGCACATTGTCAGGTATAAGGCTAGTTGAACCAACTATTACCAGTGAGAGTTATAGTCAATCTAGCTGAATTATCAGCAAAACCGGATCTTACAGTATAATCATTGATTTAAAAGCAAAGTTCATCGGGGATCAAACCTACAGGTCCTGAACACGTATCCCAGAACTGAAAACTAAATTAAATTAAAACAACAGCAACAACGACAACAAAGAGGCAAAGTGACAAACAGGGCCTGAAAATATGAGATCGATTCTAGAGGGAACCTTCTGAAAAGGAAACTATTGCCTTGATAACACATGCAGAACACAATGGAAGGTGACTGCTATGGTCCCAATGCTTGTGATCCCTTGTAATTTGTATATTGAAACCTAATCCTTAACATAGTGATGTTAAGAGGTGTGGCATCTGGATAGTGATTAGGTCATGAGGATGGAGCCCACATAAATGGGATTAGTACGTTTATAAAAGAGGCCTGAGGTAGCTTCTTTGCCCCTTCCACCATATGAGGACACAGGGATAAGATACCATCTGTGAACCAGAAGAGTGAGGCCTCATCAAACACAGAATCTGCTAGTGCCTTGATCTTGGACTTCCCACCATCTAGAATTGTAAGAATAAAGATCTGTTTTTTGTCAACCACCCAGTTTATGGTAATTTGTTATAGCAGCCCAAGGAAATTAATCCCAGTAGACTGTGGTAGACTGAAAGCCAGACACCAAGGAAAATCAGTAGAATAAGTAGCAGTTTTAGAACAAGACTAATTTTTGGTATAAATAAATAAATCTATACTAAACTATGGGATGCTAAGAAAATTCAGAGTTGGTTTGAAAACATACATTCTGCCCTCAGAGATAAAATAACTTCTGGTACCCAAAAGAAAAGAGGCATTTGCAATATGAGGATGAAACAACAACTGGAAAAAATAAACATAACCAAACACATGATCAAAGAGGCCATCAAGTATTCAGCTGTCTCTTAATGTTGACAGACAAGGGATTAACAGTTTTATACTTTAATTACCCCTATATGTGCCCAACTCAATTGTTAAACACACACACACATACACAAACTCACACAAAGTATTCTTTTAACTCAATTCATTTTTTATCAAGTTTGATATTAAGAGGAGGTTGATATTGTTAATTATACATGTCTAAATTATGCTTGTTAAATGATTGGATGATCTAGTATTTTGTTTAAAAAGAGCCTCTGAGAGTCCAAATAAATCATGAGTTCACACCTCCAAAAAAAGTTTCTTGTTGAGACACATTCAATGCACTAACTTTCTCTTATATCACCTTTAATTTTTCAACTCTTATCAGACTATTTTCCTCAGATCCCTAAATTTACCATCTGGGATCGAGAAACAGATATACTACAGTTAGCTGACCTTAATATCATCCTTTAGATATTATCCTGATAGACAATTTAGTTACAGGGGAAGAGAAGCAGGAAAAACACATAAAACTCTCAATCCCAAGCCAGTTAGTTAGTAATTTTTTATGTTTCAAAAAGACATTTCAAAAGAATCCACAAATGGTAATATATTCCCTAAATAATGCCTCCTAATTGTGGACTTAAAATTGCAATAGAATCTTATACAACAAAATGTTGGAAACAAAAAACGAAAAGGCAAGAAACACAGTGCACTGCTTTGGAGATGTTAATGCACTTTTTTTCATCTCTGATATCATCCAGAAGTATCAAGGATTATACATATAGCCAACTTTTTAAATGCTATGCCCTAGTGCAAAGGAAATGTGTTTTCCATACAAAACCATTACATCCAAATATGTTGAGTCATATTTCCAGATACCCTTTACCAGCACTCCACTTTGGCTTTGCATTAAAACAAAATTTACTTAGAGGCCTCACAAATAATAGCTCTCTAGTGTCCAATTATTGCTTGCAATTCAAGGAAATGTCTACTTATGGAAAGGCATCAGGCCAGTCACAAATTCAAGCAATAGCCTTTGTAACTCAGTCCTACATTTTGATCATTTTCCTATAAAAACTTTTAGCAGGATACTATTCATGGGTTAAAAAGTCACACCATTTTGTTCCAAAATAGTAAGCCAGGACAGTATGTTATATATGTAAAAATCAATGTCAACGCTTCTATATATACAGACATATCTATACACATATACATGTATATGTGTAGATATATATATGTGTGTGTAATATATATTTGTAAATATAACTAATTGATAATGAGTTATTAGGAGACATCTAAAAACAAACCTTCCTGGCTTCTGGTTCCTGACAAATAGAGAACTAGCTTAAGTTGCTGCATTTCCCCTTGAAACACATTATAGAGAAATGCCAATAACTTAAAACTATGAAGGCAGCCTAGACTTTAGGGACTAATAGCAAAAACTGTGAATGACTACTTGAAAATAAAAGTCTAATTTTGAGCTGATGAGAGCTAAATGCATACATTAAGTAGATTGCCCAAAAATGAAGTGCCAAAGGAGAAATAAAGCAATATATAATCATAAGCAAATATACAATCATAAACATTTAATAAACCACTCATTAAATGGTAGCACAAGCAGGCATCAAATCATTAGGTATATAGAATAGTTAAATAACGTAATTCACATACCTGACCTAGTTGACAGACAATGCAATACTGAAAAGTATGTGTTCCTTTCAAACGCATACAGGATGTACAAAATGATCGAATACATGCTGAGTCATAACGCAAATCTCAAAAAATATTATACTGAAGTTACACAGAAAATGTTTTCTAACCCCAAAGGAATTCTACTAGGAAACAACAACAACAAAAAAGGTAATCACAAAATCCCCAGACATTTGGAAACTAAGCAAGGCAGTTCTTAAGGCAGAAGCATACTGATCTCAACTCTTCATCAACTTTTAACTGCATCCCCCAAAATTTTGATATATTGCATTTTCATTTTATTTAGTTCTCTCTCTCTCTCTCTCTATATATATATATATATGTTTATATATATATGTTTATATATATGCTTATATATATGTTTATATATATATGTTTATATACATATGTTTATATATATGTTTATATATGTTTATATATATATGTTTATATATATGTTTATATATATGTTTATATATATATGTTTATATATATATGTTTATATATATATATTATATATTTTTTTTCCCTTGAGGCTTCTTCTTGACCCATGTGTTAGTTAGAAGTATGTTAAACTCCAAAACTGGTGATTGTTTAGGTATTTCTGTTCATCATTTCTAATTTATTTGGTTATTAGCTGTGAACATACTTTGTATACTTTTCATTCCTTTAAATTTTAGGTTTGTTTTATGATTCAGAATAAGATGTATCTTGGCAAAAGTTCTCTGTGTTAAAGATTATTATATATTTTTGTTTTTGTTGGGTATAGTGATCTATAAATGTTATTAGTTCAGTTTGTTGATAGTATTGTTTAAGTCTTCTACATGCTTAGCAATTTTCTGTACACTTTGTTCTATCCATCAATATTGAGATTAAAGTATCAAAGTCTTCAACTACAATTGTGCGTTTTTCCATTTTTATCAGTTTTTTTTTTTTTTTTTTTTTTTTTTTGAGATGGAGCTTTGCTCTGTCGCCCAGGCTGGAGTGCAATGGTGCAATCTTGGCTCATTGCAATCTCCGCCTCCCGGGGTCAAACAATTGTCCTGCCTCAGCCTCCAGAATAGCTAGAACTACAGGTGTGCACCACCACACCCAGCTAATTTTTGTATTTTTAGTAGAGACGAGGTTTCACCACGTTGGCCTGGCTGGTCTCAAACCCTGACCTCAGGTGATCCACCCGCCTTGGCCTCCCAAAGTGCTGGGATTTCAGTTATTTTTTATAAATGTATTTTGAAACTCTGTTTTTTGGTGCAAAATGCTTAAAATTGTCACATCTTGGAAAATTGACTGCTTTTTCATTATATAATAACCCTATTTATCTCTGATAATATTCTTTGTTCTGAAGTTTATCTGATATTAATATAGCTACTTAAGTTTTCTTTTAGTTAAGGTTTGTATGGTGACTTAGTCTGCCCAGACTGCCACAACAAAATATAGACTGGATGTCTAAAGCACAGGAATTTATTTTCTCATATTTCTAGAGGCTAGAAATCTGGTATGTTGGCAGGTTTGAGTTCTGATGAGAGCCCTCTTCCTGGCTTACAGATGACCATTTTCTCGCCATGTGCTCGCATGGCCTTTCCGTGCACATGTGCATGAAAAGGAGAACGCGATTTCCCTTCCTTCCTGTAAGTCCACCAGTCCCACAGGATTAGGACCCTATACTTATGGCCTCACTTGATCTTATTTACCTCTTAACAGCCCTATCTCCAAATACAGTCATACTGGGAATTAGGGGCTCAACATACATAATTTTGAGAGACACAATTCAGGTATAACACATACAGTATCTTTTGCCTTCCTTTTTGCTTGCATCCTTTCCTTAACTTCATATTTGAAAAAGGTTTCTTGTAGATAGCACATAGTTTAATTTGTTTTTATTTTAATTCACTCTAACAATCTCTATCTTTTTTTTTTTCTTTTTTTTTTTTTTAATTATACTTTAGGGTTTTAGGGTACATGTGCACAATGTGCAGGTTTGTTACATATGTATCCATGTGCCATGTTGATTTCCTGCACCCATTAACTCGTCATTTAGCATTAGGTGTATCTCCTAATGCTGTCCCTCCCACCTCCCCCCACCCCACAACAGTCCCTGGAGTGTGATGTTCCCCTTCCTGTGTCCATGAGTTCTCATTTGTACTTAGGCCATTCACATTTAATATTATTGGTGGTTGGTCAAAATTTACCATCGTGACAGTTGTTTTCTATTTCTTCCATGTGTTCTTTAAAAAATATTGTTCTCCTCTCTTTTTTCTGTTTTTCTTTTAGATTAATTGGGCAATACTTATGAAATCCTTTTATTACCTATATTGACTTCATTATTTTTAAGAAAATTTCGTGGTTGACTTAAGGCTTCCAATATACATATTTAATTAATCATAGTCTACATTTAAATAATATTTACACTGTTTCACATACAAAATATCCAAAGAAATGTTAAATCTTGGGAGGCTGAGGCACAAGAATCACTTGAACCCAGGAGGCAGAGGTTGCAGTGAGTTGAAATCATGCCACTGCACTCCAGCCTTGGTGACAGAGTGAGACCCTGTCTCAAAAAAAAAAAAGAAAGAAATGTTAAATCTTTCTTATAGAGTATGCCTCACGCAGTAAAGCCCCTTAGTATCTGTCAGAAAAAATATATATACACAACACACATCTTTTTTCCAGCACTTTATAAATGTCACCTCATTGCCTTCTAGCTCGCTTGTTTTCTGAAAAGAAGATCATGTATTTAAATAGTACATGGATCAGTGTGCCAAAAACTGAATATTTAGTTGATGATGTATGAATACTGGCTCACTTTATGGAGAAAATAAAACTGGATTTCTATCTTATGCCATTCAAAAAGGTACACTTCAAAAAAAGCTCTCATTGTGAAAGATAAGTCTATAAGGTTAACAGAGGCAGGATCAAAGCAGGCAAGATGGCGTCGAGCAGCGGGGAGCTAGGGAGTTTATCTGACCACCATGTCCGGAGGGCGGTATGCAACACGTAGGCCAAATATCGGGACGGACGACGGCCTCGTGCTGTCAAGGTATATACAATCAATTTGGAATCTCAGTACTTATTAATACAAGGAGTTCCTGCTGTAGGAGCCATGAAGGAAATAGTTGAGCGATTCGCTTTGTATGGTGCAACTGAACAGTACAATGTTCTAGATGAATACCCGGCAGAAGACTTTACTGAAGTCTATCTTATTAAATTTATAAACTTCCAAAGTGCAAGGACAGCCAAGAGAAAAATAGATGAACAGAGCTTCCTCGGTGGATTGCTTCATGTGTGCTATGCTCCAGAATTTGAAACAGTTGAAGAAACTAGAAAAAAAACGGAAGTGCAGAAGGCATATGTAGTAAGAACTACCGAAAATAAAGGTTTTAAGCCATGTGAATATATTCCCTTATCAAGGAATAAATTTTTGGAGTAGAATTTGTTAACACTTTTAAGTGATTTTTTCAATTATATGATTCTGAATGATGAAAACAATAAATAAGCCACTTCTGTTTTCCTTTCCCTCACCATTTAAATTGTGATGTAAAGACCATTATGAGACAAAGAAATTGGTTACAGAGCATAAAGACACAGAGAATTTTAGACAAGACTTCCACTCAGAGATGTCTGAATTTTGTACAGCTGCTGTGAACACTTCTGCAGGGAACTCAAATCCTTATCTTCCATATTCTTGTGAATTGCCTTTATGTTATTTCTTCTCAAAATGTATGTGTTCATCTGGGGGGCATGTAGACAGAACATCAGACTCTTCTAAGGATGGTAGAAACCATGGTAAAACAATGGGGCATTATAACCACAATGATTCTTTGCAGAAAACACAAACACTTTTAAAAACTCAGTGGCCTACCCTGGTGCACAAAAGGCTATTATTACTCTTTCAGAGGCAGTTGATAGATTTATGCCTAGGACAACACAACTGCAGGAGCGCCAAAGAAGAAGAGAAGATGATTGTAAACTTGGAACTTTTCTTGAAACAAACTCAAGTAGTAATGAGGTTATGACTGGACCTCTGTTACCAGAGGTATCTAAAGTGGATATGCACGATGACTCATTGAATACAACAGCAAATTTAATTCGGAATAAACTTAAACAGGTAATTTCATCTGCCAAAGCCTCCAGGGGACAAGCTGGCAGAGGTACATACAAGTCATCCATTAAAACAAAGAAGAATATAGAGTGCCAGCAGCAAATTAGTATTTTCTAAAAAAAAAAAAAATTTTGTTTTTAGCCTGTCATTTTAATTATTCAAGAGATTTTACTGCTGGTATTTTTAAATGCACTCCTCTTTGTAATTTTATTCAAGCTACTTGTCTAAAGTCATTTCTTCTTTTTTTGATCCATACTTAATGTTGCAGAAACTATTCTTATCATTATAACGTTACCTCTCATGTACTGTAATTATATGTAAATTAATTAAAGCAAGTATGGAAACTTTACAATA
The DNA here is from genome assembly GCF_028878055.3 of Symphalangus syndactylus. NCBI lineage: Eukaryota > Metazoa > Chordata > Mammalia > Primates > Hylobatidae > Symphalangus > Symphalangus syndactylus. The sequence continues at coordinate 48,188,450 of NC_072426.2, read as the reverse complement.
TAAATCAAGATAGGCAACCAGGAGAAAACATAATAAAATAATAATAATAAAGTTAACAGAGGTTAATAAATGTTAACAAAGATAAATGGCTTATAGATTCTATAGCATCTAATATAGGCTTTCTGTCAACAAAAGGACACAATGAACAAAGTTAAGAACCCAGTTTATTATTTCCAGAAATTATTTGCAATATCTAAAACCACAAATGTCTAATATCAGAATATACAAATAATTCTTGCTAATCCATAATAAAATGATAGCAAATCAAAATAGGAAAAAATGAGCAAAAGTTGTGAACCATTATTTCACAGAAGTGAAGACTCAAAAGAAGGTTATTATGAAAAAGACGTATTAATTTGCAATTATTACAGTGGCAACAATGAGAAAGTTATATAATGCAAGTGCTGCCTGGGAAGTAGGGATATGAAAAATTGTAGACATTGCTGGTGGGAGTTTAAATTGGCCTAGGTATTCTGAAGAGTAATGTGAAAGTATTAAATTAAAGTTAATTAAACATAGATATATGTTATGACTAGATATAGTCATATTCTGGATGTGTATTCTAGAGCAATTCTTCCACCAGTATGAGAGAGAACACATAAATGTTCATTATGGTGCTGTCTTTAGTAGCAGAGATGTGGATGCAACCCAGGTGTTCATCATTGGAAGGAAGGGACAAAATGTAGTGTACGAACACTATGTAAACTGCATAGTAGTTAGTGAAAAACAGACCAACTCTAAACACGGGACATGAATAGACCTTTAAAACATGGTGCTGAGTGGAAAAAAATAGTTTAAAACATAACAGCATTTGTGTAAATTAAAGTTATATGCACATAAAAGAAAATCACATGCAAATAAATTATAGATATCCAATGTTTCAGAATTATTACTTCGGTTGGGAGAAAAATATAAGTGGAGAGAGGTTAAACAATAAGAAATGCAGGAAAGAAAACAGGATGGATTGAAGAAAGGCTGAACAAGAGAGGTGCCCTGCATAAACACTTAATAACAGTGTTCTAGAATTTGGGATTATGATTAATCCAACATTTCATCTTGAGAAAAAAATAAAGTGATAGATAAATATTTAAGTAGGTATGCAAATGAATGAGAGATAGATTAATAAATATATTGGTAGGTAGGTAGGTGGATAGATGAAAAGAGCGGAAAGAGAGAAGAGGGAGATATGGTAGGTAGATGGATATATGAGAGATAGATGATGGATAGAGAGAAAGATAGAAGACAGGTAGATAGATCAGACATAAAGACAAGTAGATAAAAAGCACGTGACATATTCCTTGTAACTTAATGCCCAAGTAAAAGGCAGAATGGGAAAGCTTGACGAACTGTAGCATTTCTTACAATGCAATGGAAAATTTATTTTAAATATATATTTATTTAGAAAACTATTGGCAAATTTCTCCTGCAAAGACCCAGGAATATGTGTGTCCAATAAGAAGGCAATTTTTGTCTTTTATAAATTTCCTATATTTGACCCTATATTCAACAGAGTAACTCTAGAGCAACTGGCGACAGCTTTTATCTATAAATTGCTAGCATAAACTCCCGAGATGAATGCCAGTGTATTTAAGAATAGCCTGGCAATGTACATTTTTAAACATAGAAAAATAATGAATAATCCAATACCTTGAATCTATGTATGTTATCGCATATGATACCTTATATATCCCACTGAACTAGAAAGGCTGTATTTTTTCATTACGAATACACTGTGTGTAACCAATTGATTTATTGATATGAAGATAGATTATTGTGATATTTATAAGAAATTATGTTTTAATTCTTTATTATTCTTTACCTTTGTCATGTTGTACATATATATAATTATCAAATATAAGCACAATTGTCTTTATTATTCTTTACCTTTGTCATGTTGTACATATATATAATTATCAAATATAAGCACTATGAGTACATTATAAATTTTTATCATGTGTATACATAATATTATTTATAGGGATGATGTGGAAAATCCAAATTCACAAATCAAATTCCTTTTATTCTTAATTCAAAAGTCCGAAGTTGACCAAAAGTGTTCTTGGAATAGTCTGGTGAGATTGTTTTAACAGTGACTGTTCCAATTAATGCTATTTGTATGTTCTTTCAATGTATTTTGTTCCTATCTCTTCTGTGGTGGAAAAAAAAACAAAACAGAATGATCCAATTTGAGCTGCATTCCTGTTTTTCTAAATGAGATTATTCAGTGGTTTAGTTAATCTTGAGTTGCCACAGGGCCTCAAATAGAATGAGGTAATATATTCTATCCTCACTAGCTCAGCCTCTTTTATTTTAATTTTTTAAAAGAAAAAAGATTTATGTTGTCGGAGAGGCAGAGGGTATTAGATGATAACCATGAAGTATTAGGATCACAGGGGAGACAGCCTGTCTCTATGTGTGAATGTGAAATCCTATCTGTGCAGGTCACTGCCAACATTGAAAGAGACAGGGGCACAGAGCTTGTCCAGGAACTTCACTTTTTACTCCATCCAAGTGGGGAAAAAAGGAGTAGCCATTATGACCAATGCTACACATGAAATCTTTGGTATTTTATGGATCTGTCTCCTATGTAGAGGCACTTTTCTGGACCAGCTGACAGGCTTTCAATAGTCATGTCACTTCCCTTCTAATCTCTTTCAAACCGTAAGACACGGCCAGCATCCTGCCTCCTATCATCCTCCCACCCCCTTCCCATACCTTTATTCTTGATGAAAGCTACTCTAAGGCTGTCCCTAGTCAAGGGACAGTGCTTTCAGGGAAAACACATTGGACTGTATACACATTTGATCAAAAACATTTGAAATGTGCACAAAAGCAGCCAAGTCAGAAAAAGAAAAGGACAGCTGCATAAAGATGTCATAGCTATAAAAGAGCTGGTTGTAAAAGCTCTGGCTAACCAAATGGCTAAGCTAAACAAAGCACAATTAAGGCCATCCTGTCCATTTTTCCCATTCCATTCTCTCTATCTGTGCATATTGAACTCACTAATTAGTGCTACATTGTTTTTCCAAATTCTTATTTCATTTCCATTTTCTTACAGTCCTGCTTTCATGTTTGCTAACACAGGCAAAAATATATCTTTGTATATTCTACTCTCCAATATATTTTACCCACTCTTCTTCTAAAGGTGTGCATTTTTACTAGGAATAAATATAGGAAAAATTGAATGTCTTGATGATTGACATTTTTATAAACTCAAAATTAAATGTACGCTTATGATGCTAAGGCAGCATTGTTCAACATTTTCCAGGATTATAACAAGCAAACCAAACAAAACAATAAAAGCCTAGCTAATTTGTCCATGAAATACCCTAAGGTTTTGTTAGGTTTCCTATGAGTATGTTCTGATCACTGATCCACTCAGGAGAAAGTGGCATTGGGTTATGTAGCCTGTCAGCTCCAAGGCAACTGAAAAAACAAAAGTCTGAGTAGAATATCAGCAATCAAATTAGATAAAATTTAACAAGGTAAATAGCAGCGTACAAAGTAAGATGTGATACAATAAGATAATACAAACACTCGCAAGGCCAAAAAACCAAACACCGCATGTTCTCACTCATAGGTGGGAATTGAACAATGAGAACTCATGGACACAGGAAGGGGAACATCACGCTCCGGGGACTGTTGTGGGGTGGGGGGAGGGGGGAGGGACAGCATTAGGAGATACACCTAATGCTAAATGACGAATTAATGGGTGCAGGAAATCAACATGGCACATGGATACATATGTAACAAACCTGCACATTGTGCACATGTACCCTAAAACCCTAAAGTATAATAAAAAAAAAAAAAAAATACAAACACTCATCAACAAGGAAAATCCCTGCACCTCCTATTATGCCAAACGAAAGCACAACAGCAGCTACGTGGAATTACCTTGAGATACAGTCTCAAAGGTAATTGACAAATTACCTGAGTCTCAAAGTTAAGTCTCAAACTAACAAATCCAGTCAATTTGTCCTCTAAATTCAAAGTAATGTTAGACCCTTTACCCTCTGGGCAAAAACCAATTCTGAATGACTGTGACCTTAAGCCTCTGTGAGACTAAAGAGAGATGATTGATAAAAACAATGGGTTTGGAAAGGTCTGCAGAGGAATTCCTCTAAAAGGGAAATTCATATGCTAGTATCATCTCCAATCCTGAAATTTGAGAAACTAGAGGGCATAGAGGTTCCCTGACATTTGGAGATAAAGCATAACTGTAAAAATACTGAGAATAAAATAATAATATATCTATTTGTCAATCTATCAGCTATCACTAAAATGACTGCTAATTGAGATATTTTATTTAAAAAATACTAAATTAATGGAAAAATAGCTCAAGAACATAAAATAACTTGACTTTTATTTTATGTTGTGATGTTATTCCTATCATTAGGTCATATTATTTAAGAGCTAAAAGAGACACGTTCATGTGAACAGACAAGTTACTATTCTTCTACCATTTTTATTCATGAATATTTTATGGTGTGTTCAGAAAGTCAGCAAGCAAAATATACATCTGTAATTATTTTTCTGTAGTTTTCATTATTCTTTTAAATATATATTAACCGACACTCTAACCAAGGGCATTGTGAAAATATGTTAATATAAATGTTTACATAATTCTTTTGTATACTTGGTAATGTTGATTCTCCTTTTTTATTCAATTTTTTATAGATTTATTTTGCTTTCAGAGTATACATTAATATAAATGAGCTCTTCTACATTTTATTTCATTATTAATCATAAAATAGCTTGACAATTGGTTAATTCCCATAAATATAAAAATATTTTGTTTCTAACAGTTTGATTAGAAAATGAGTCTTTTTTTGTAACTGAGGAGAAACAGTGTCAATATTTTAGTAACATTTAATGAAGTCTACAATTAAAAATTCAGAAGGACTTGGATTATATAAATTATTCCAAGAATTAGGTATTTGGATTAACCACTTGTAACTTAAAATACTTTTATTAAAATATTTAAAATCACAGTTGGATTTTCTTCTACTTGAGAAAGCATACTCCAGTAATTGCAGCTGGCTGGTTTTTCAAATTGTAGCTGTTTTTTTAATTCCCTTTGGAGCCGTGGTCTTAAAGTGCCTCACGATTATCAATTGTCACATTTTACAATCTTACTTAAGAATATGAGGCTGAGTGCATACTCACCCCTGAACAACGTACCAAAAAATCTCTTTGGTACTCTTTCATTTTTCCAAAGTTGTTTCTCTTTCATAAAGAGGAAAGTGTCTGTGTATGTATTAACATATGCGTAGCCATCCTTATCCATATTAACAGACAAAGATTGTTTCTATTCTTGTCAGTTTGTTTTTAGATAACAAAGGATTTATTTTTAGACAATTTTAATTGCATGTTCTATCTCCTAATATCTTTTACACCTTCTAATACTCATACTAATAATCAGATCATTCCTAATTATGCACTAGAGGTCTAATTCTTAGCACTCACTATAATAGACTTTATAGACACCAGTTGCTTTCATTCCAGAACCATAAAATGTTCCCAGTGAATTAATATTGATCAAATTAATGCAACAAAACATCTCATTATTCATTGTATATTCTAAATACTGCATGGCTAAACATTTCTGTCCAGTCTTTATTGATGGTTACTTCTCTGATGAATACAGGCCTGATTAACTAATCGCCCTATTTGAATTTTTTCGTTATTTTGTAATCTATATTTTGAAGTATTTGTGGCTTAAACTGTTGAGCTTAGTATCCAATTTTATTTAATGATCTGACTTGCTTTCTTTTTTTTTTTTTTTTTTTGAGACAGAGTCTTGCTCTGTCGCCCAGGCTGGAGTGCAGTGGCGCAATCTCGGCTCACTGCAAGCTCCGCCTCCCGGGTTCACGCCATTCTCCTGCCTCAGCCTCTCCGAGTAGCTGGGACTACAGGCGCCCGCCACCACGCCCGGCTAATTTTTTTTTTTTTTTGTATTTTTAGTAGAGACGGGGTTTCACCGTGGTCTCGATCTCCTGACCTCGTGATCCGCCCGCCTCGGCCTCCCAAAGTGCTGGGATTACAAGCGTGAGCCACCGCGCCCGGCCGATCTGACTTGCTTTCAATCAAATTGAAAAAAATTGTTAATACATGTATCTACATTTCTATAAGGTCCATTATGTTATTCATAATTGTTATTTTTAATTACTTCTTATGCATTTCTTTAACAAGAAAAATAACACTCTTGTATTCACTATTCAAGTGATAATTAAAATCTTTAACAGCTTGCTAAACAGCACTAAGGGATGAAAGTCAGAACTACATTGCAAAACCTCTGAATCCTAGGCAAATACTTGGCAGACCTGTTGCTCCTACCCAATGGGCACCTTTGATAGCTATCAACAAGCATTTGCCACAGTCTCCACTGAGCACATGCTCTGCCTACCACTCTGTGGCTTTCTGCAGCAAACCGTGGAATCAACTGAAAGCAGCTGGCATGTAAGATAAAACTCGATGGCCATCCAAGACAGCATATTACAATTTCTGTGATGTGACCCCTTCCCGGCTTTACAGAAATATCTCTTTTAACATATTTCCATATTTGTTTCCACTATACCAATCGTCTCATGGTTTTCTGTCAGCCCACCTCATTTTTAATACTTCATCGTAAAAATGAAATATTACTTACAAAGCCTTTAAAGTGGGGCATTTATTACATTTCTTTATTAATAAGTCAGCCATTTGTTTATGTCACCAACTACACAATGAGACTTGAAAATATGGATAATATTCTATTCACCTGTCAATCATAGGCCAAGAAATCAATAACAGGAGTGCAGGAGGCACATATTAGAGAATTATTCAATACATTAAAAAGTTAATGACTCAGTGACATCTAATTCTCTTAAATTTATATAGGGGCACCAGATTTATAATTTCCTATTAATTAAATTATGATAACTTGAACTGTGCTTGGCTAATTAATTGCATATTAATACATTATAATATAACTACTATAAAATATATACATAAATACTTTTATCCTTTGTTACGAACAAAAAAGTTATATTTTATTACAAAATTAATAAAGGAAAGCTGTACCAGTTCGAACTAGCAAAAGGTAATGTAAAAGTCAACATTCTCCACTCCTGTCTTACTCTGCCTAAAGTAACCATCATTAGCATTTTTGTATGTATGATTCCATGCATATGTAATATCTTATTTGTCTTACTGTTTTAAAATACAGTATATATTTTTTATTATATTGTAGTTCTATTTCCAGACAGCAAATACATGTAGAGAATTTTCCTTCTTTTTAATGGCTACCCTATGAAGAAGTATCACAATGACCTCAATCAATACTCAACTGAATATTTTGGTAGGTTATTTTAAATTATCTTATTTTGTTTTGTTATTATTACAAACAAAGCTTCAATGATACATTCAAATATTTCTTTTATTACTACTAAATAGATCCTTAGAAGTGAATTTGATCCACCAAAGTTGACATGCATACTGATATTTTGATAATTACTGACAGATCATGGCAATTTATACTCACACTAAAACTTTATGACTTTAGTTCTAAAACCCTGACATTTCCTGAATGCATCAATATTTTTTGTGTGTAGAAGGTATTTTTAAGTTACTAAGCATTTATCTTACAATGGTTTTAGGTTTACAGAAGTATTACAAAGATAGTGCAGAGATTTACCATATACCCCACACCCAGTTTTTTCTAATTTTAACTTCTTACATTAGTATTGTCCATTTTTTACAATTAATGAACCAATATTAATACATTCTTATTACCTAAAGTCCTCTTTGTAACATTTCCTTAGCTTTTTTTTTTTCTTTTCTAATTTGCTCTTTCTAGTCTAGAATACTACAAGGCATTTGGTCATTTTATTCCTTAGGCTTCTCTTGGCTGTAAGAATTGTTCGGACTTTCCTTGTCATGAGTCCACACTGATGTAAATAAATGATTGAATAAACAATAAATAGAGATGAATAGTCAAATCTCCTATACAGAAAAATTCCAAATACTTTATGTAGATAAGTTGACCTCAGGTAGGGGGAGTATAACTCCTTACCCCTCCAGCATGGGTTGTGCATAGACACCTTCTTTCAAAAAGTATTATGAAAAGGGAGAAAGCAAAAGAGTAACTTTACAATGGATAAATTTGACAGATGCTACCCCAGACTATGTGATCAGTTAATTATGTAAACGGTGATACATTATATTGATAGTGTACTCTTCATATGATATGATGAAGATGGCACTTTACCTCTGTAGACTCCCTTTCCCAAAAACCCATCATAATCATGAGAAAAATATCAGAAAATTACAATTGAGGATCACTGTATAAAATACCTGACCTATAATTCTCAAACTGTTAAGTTTTTAAATGTTTATGAATCTGATTAATTTAAAAAAACAAATAGTGCTGTTTCACTAATTCTATTTCGTAAAGTGCATAAGATCTGAAAATTGAATTACTAATTCCCATAGTATATTGTGCATCTTAGGACTTAAAAACAGTTCAGTGCATGAATGAATCAGCTGTTCCTTAGTCCTTGTTAAAGACACTAATCTAATAATTTCAATTTGTTATGTTTCTTTTTTCATGTCCTACTTAAGCATTCCTAGACTCTTGAAGAAACACAGTGCGTGGGGAGGTAGGAGATGCTCTGCATTGTAATACTGTAAATTTGATTCCCTTTGAATAGTGGCTGTGATGTTTGGAACACTTTTTTTGTAAACTTCATAATTTTTATATCTATTTGGATATTTACAGACTGTTCTAAGTACCAAAATGCAAAATACTTTTCTTAAAATCATGCACACACACTACAAAATCCCATAAACAACGGATTTTTTTTTCAGTTTTAAGCATAAAAGACACAAACAATATCACATATGGGGGAGCAAATGGAAGGAGCATTTGCCAATGCCTGGGGTGTTTGGCAATATTAATGCTTGGTGCAATCTTTTGAAGAATTCCAAAGCGTGTGGCAAACTGTTCCCATGCACGTGGTATAGCCAGGGACACAGCTGTACTGTAATGATGGGTCACTTGGAGTATATGTAACACTGAACTAAAATCTGGAAAGACTGGATTCTCCTCCTTACTCTTCTGATTTGCTAAGCAACTTGCATTCTTCCTTTATATCTTCACTCAAATATCCCCTTATTAAAAAGAGTGTTATAAGATTAGTAAAATCTATTCTGCAAAGTACTTGGAGATCCCGAGAAACAAGCTTTGGGTAAATACTACGTGTATTGTGACCAAAATCACCAACAATTTCTCTGATAATTTTCACAAATTCTCTTTGGCATAACCCTCATACCACACTTCCTACTAGCATAAACATAAAATAACATTTTTTTTCTTGAAAAAATACAAGTATTCAGGATTTGGCACTATCATTTAGTGTTTATTTGTGTTTTTGCGTGTGTATGTGTTTCCCCTGAAGACCTTTTGTCTATTTTTTTAACCTTTCCGAATGCCATGGGAAATACATAACAGTGAAAACAACACAACTTTTCTAGGTCAATGAAAACCTGTCATATACAATAATGTAAAAATAAAAACATTTCTTTTTTTTTTTTTTTTTGGACGGAGTCTTGCTCTGTCGCCCAGGGTGGAGTGCAGTGACGCAATCTCGGCTCACTGCAAGCTCCACCTCCCGGGTTCACGCCATTCTCCTGCCTCAGCCTCCAGAGTAGCTGGGACTACAGGCGCCCGCCACAATGCCCGGCTAATTTTTAGTATTTTTCATAGAGATGCAGTTTCACCATGTTATCCAGGATGGTCTCAATCTCCTGACCTTGTGATCCGCCCGCCTCGGCCTCCCAAAGTGCTGGGATTATAGGCATAAGCCACTGCACCCGGCCTGAAAAACTTATTTCAAACAAATGCAATAATGTGTTGCCAAATTGACCTTCTCTTTAGGAAGAATATTATAAAAATTGTATCAGTAGTTAGATACACATGATATGGGTCATGTCTGTCTCAGATATGGAGAAATTTGGCCAAAAGAAAAAATGTTAGGAAAGCATATCCAGCTATATATTAAATAAAGTTGGTTTAGAAAATCATGCATGAATGGAGAAGTCAGCTATTAATATTATAAAAAAAACAGAGGCATATTAGCACATTAGTAAGAATGAGATAGATTGGCAACAAATTGTGCAATAAATTTCTTTATTGCAGATATCTATGGCTAGCATGACTATTTCATTTGCCGTATACTAAATGACATTTCATTAATCCTTGGCTTTTTTTCTATATGAACACTACTACCTACTAACCTTTCATAGACTGATATGAACACTGATATTTTATACCTCAGTACAGTCTCACGTTATCACAAGTTAATGTCTAGTAATATAATGAAAAAATGTATCTAACGTCATGAGCAAACTCCTCTTACAATTACTATTTGTTTGTATGAATACAATACAGCCCTGTAACGAAAACTGATCAGCCAGTGGAGCCAAGATGGCCTAATAGAAACAGCTCTGGTCTTCAGCTCCCAGCGTGAGCGACGCAGAAGACGGGTGATTTCTGCATTTCCATCTGAGGTACCAGGTTCATCTCACTAGGGAGTGCCAGACAGTAGGCACAGGACAGTGGGTGCAGCGAACTGTGCCTAAGCGGAAGCAGGGCGAGGCATTGCCTCACTTGGGAAGCACAAGGGGTCAGGGAATTCCCTTTCCTAGTCAAAGAAAGGGGTGACAGAGGGCACCTGGAAAACCGGGTCACTCCCACCCTTATACTGCACTTTTCCAACGGGCTTAAAAAACGGCACCTGGCTCTGAGGGTCCTACGCCCACGGAGTCTCACTATTGCTAGCATAGCAGTCTGAGATCAAACTGCAAGGCAGCAGCGAGGCTGGGGGAGGGGCGCCTGCCATTGCCCAGGCTTGTTTAGGTAAACAAAGCAGCCAGGAAGCTCGAACTGGGTGGAGCCCACCACAGCTCAAGGAGGCCTGCCTGCCTCTATAGGCTCCACCTCTGGGGGCAGGGCACAAACAAAAAGACAGCAGTAACCTCTGCAGACTTAAATGTACCTGTCTGACAGCTTTGAAGAGAGTAGTAGTTCTCCCAGCATGCAGCTGGAGATCTGAGAACGAGCAGACTGCCTCCTCAAGTGGGTCCCTGACCCCCGAGCAGCCTAAGTGGGAGGCACTCCCCAGTAGGGGCAGACTGACACCTCACACAGCCCAATATTCCTCTGAGACAAAACTTCCAGAGGAACGATCAGGCAGCAGCATTCGCGGTTCATGAAAAATCCGCTGTTCTACAGCCACCGCTGTTCTGCAGCTACCACTGCTGATACCCAGGCAAACAGGGTCTGGAGTGGACCTCTAGCAAACTCCAACAGACCTGCAGCTGAGGGTCCTGTCTGGTAGAAGGAAAACTAACAAACAGAAAGGACATCCACACCAAAAACCTATCTGTACGTCACCATCATCAAAGACCAAAGGTAGATAAAACCACAAAGATGGGAAAAAAACAGAGGAGAAAAACTGGAAACTCTAAAAATCAGAACCCCTCTCCTCCTCCAAAGGAATGCAGCTCCTCACCAGCAATGGAACAAAGCTGGATGGAGAATGACTTTGACCAGTTGAGAGAAGAAGGCTTCAGACAATCAACCTACTACGAGCTACAGGAGGAAATTTGAACCAATGGCAAAGAAGTTAAAAGCTTTGAAAAAAATTAGATGAATGGATAACTAGAATAATCTATACAGAGAAGTCCTTAAAGGACCAGAGGGAGCTGAAAACCGAGGCATGAGAGCTACGTGACGAATGCAGTAGCCTCAGTAGCTGATGCCATGAACTGGAAGAAAGGGTATCAGCAATGGCAGATGAAATGAATGAAATGAAGCGAGAAGAGAAGTTTAGAGAAAAAAGAATAAAAAGAAACGAACAAAGCCTCCAAGAAATATGGGACTATGAGAAAAGACCAAATCTACATCTGATTGGTATACCTGAAAGTGACAGGGAGAATGGAACCAAATTGGAAAACACTCTGCAGGATGTTATCCAGGAGAACTTCCCCAATCTAGCAAGACAGGCCAACATTCAAATTCAGGAAACACAGAGAATGCCACAAAGATACTCGTCGAGAAGAGCAACTCCAAGACACATAATTATCAGATTCACCAAATTTGAAATGAAGGAAAAAATGTTAAGGGCGGCCAGAGAGAAAGGTCAGGTTACCCACAAGGGAAGCCCATCAGACTAACAGCGGATCTCTCGGCAGAAATTCTACAAGCCAGAAGAGAGTGGGGACCAATATTCAACATTCTTAAAGAAAAGAATTTTCAACCCAGAATTTCATATCCAGCCAAACTAAGCTTCATAAGTGAAGGAGAAATAAAATACTTTATAGACAAACAAATGCTGAGAGATTTCGTCACCACCGGGTCTGCCCTAAAAGAGCTCCTGAGTTTCCATGAAAACATGGAAAGGAACAATCGGTACCAGCCACTGCAAGAACATGCCAAATTGTAAAGACCATAAAGGCTAGAAAGAAACTGCATAAACTAATGAGCAAAATAACCAGCTAACATCATAATGACAGGACCAAATTCACACATAACAATATTAACTTTAAATGTAAATGGGCTAAATGCTCCAATTAAAAGACACAGACTGGCAAACTGGATAAGGAGTCAAGACCCATCAGTGTGCTGTATTCAGGAAAGCCATCTAATGTGCGGAGACACACATAGGCTCAAAATAAAGAGATGGAGGAAGATATACCAAGCAAGTGGAAAACAAAAAAAAAGGCAGGGGTTGCAATCCTAGTCTCTGATAAAACAGACTTCAAATCAACAAAGATCAAAAGAGACAAAGAAGGCCATTACATAATGGTAAAGGGATCAATTCAACAAGAAGAGCTAACTATCCTAAATATATATGCACCCAATACAGGAGCACCCAGATTCATAAAGCAAGTCCTGAGTGAGCTACAAAGAGACTTAGACTCCCACACAATAATAATGGGAGACTTTAACACCCCACTGTCAACATTAGACAGATCAACAAGACAGAAAGTTAACAAGGATACCCAGGAATTGAACTCAGCTCTGCACCAAGCAGACCTAATAGACATCTACAGAACTCTCCACCCCAAATCAACAGAATATACATTCTTTTCAGCACCACACCACACCTATTCCAAAATTGACCACATAGTTGGAAGTAAAGCACTCCTCAGCAAATGTAAAAGAACAGAAATTATAACAAATTGTCTCTCAGACCACAGTGCAATCAAACTAGAACTCAGGATTAAGAAACTCACTCAAAACCGCTCAGCTACGTGGAAACTGAACAACCTACTCCTGAATGACTACTGGGTACATAACAAAATGAAGGCAGAAATAAAGATGTTCTTTGAAACCAACGAGAACAAAGACACAACATACCAGAATCTCTGGGACACATTCAAAGCAGTGTGCAGGGGGAAATTTATAGCACTAAATGCCCACAAGAGAAAGCAGGAAAGATCCAAAATTGACACCCTCACATCACAATTAAAAGAACTAGAAAAGCAAGAGCAAACACATTCAAAAGCTAGCAGAAGGCAAGAAATAACTAAAATCAGAGCAGAACTGAAGGAAATAGAGAAACAAAAACCCCTTCAAAAAATTAATGAATCCACAAGCTGGTTTTTTGAAAAGATCAACAAAATTGATAGACCGCTAGCAAGACTAATAAAGAAGAAAAGAGAGAAGAATCAAATAGATGCAATAAAAAATGATAAAGGGGATATCACCACCGATCCCACAGCAATGCAAACTACCATCAGAGAATATTACAAACACCTCTACGCAAATAAACTAGAAAATCTAGAAGAAATGGATAAATTTCTCAACACATCCACTCTCCCAAGTCTAAACCAGGAAGAAGTTGAATCTCTGAATAGACGAATAACAGGCTCTGAAACTCAGGCAATAATCAATAGCTTACCAACCAAAAAGAGTCCAGGACCAGATGGATTCACAGCCGAATTCTACCAGAGGGACAAGGAGGGACTGGTACCATCCTTCTGAAACTATTCCAATCAATAGAATAAGAGGGAATCCTCCCTAACTCATTTTATGAGGCCAGCATCATCCTGATACCAAAGCCTGGCAGAGATACAACCAAAAAAGAGAATTTTAGACCACTATCCTTGATGAACATTGATGCAAAAATCCTCAATAAAATACTGGCAAAACGAATCCAGCAGCACATCAAAAAGCTTATCCACCATGATCAAGTGGGCTTCATCCCTGGGATGCAAGTCTGGTTCAACATACACAAATCAATAAATGTAATCCAGCATATAAACAGAACCAAAAACAAAAACCACATGATTATCTCAATAGATGCAGAAAAGGCCTTTGACAAAATTCAACAATGCTTCATGCTAAAAACTCTCAATAAATTAGGTATTGATGGAAGGTATCTCAAAATAATAAGAGCTATCTATGACAAACCCACAGGCAATATCATACTGAATGGGCAAAAACTAGAAGCATTCCCTTTGAAAACAGGCACAAGACAGGGATGCCCTCTCTCACCACTCCTATTCAACATAGTGTTGGAAGTTCTGGCCAGGGCAATCAGGCAGGAGAAAGAAATAAAGGGTATTCAATTAGGAAAAGAGGAAGTCAAATTGTCCCTGTTTGCAGATGACATGATTGTATATCTAGAAAACTCCATTGTCTCAGCCCCAAATCTCCTTAAGCTGATAAGCAACTTCAGCAAAGTCTCAGGATACAAAATCAATGTACAAAAATCACAAGCATTCTTATACACCAATAACAGACAAACAGAGAGCCAAATCATGAGTGAACTCCCATTCATAACTGCTTCAAAGAGAATAAAATACCTAGGAATCCAATTTACAAGGGATGTGAAGGACCTCTTCTAGGAGAACTACAAACCACTGCTCAATGAAATAAAAGAGGATACAAACAAATGGAAGAACATTCCATGCTCATGGGTTGAAAGAATCAATATCATGAATATGGCCATACTGCCCAAGGTAATTTATAGATTCAATGCCATCCCCATCAAGCTACCAATGACTTTCTTCACAGAATTGGAAAAAACTACTTTAAAGTTCATATGTAACCAAAAAAGAGCCCGCATCACCAGGTCAATCCTAAGCCAAAAGAACAAATCCGTGGGCATCACACTACCTGACTTCAAACTATACTACAAGGCTACAGTAACCAAAATAGCATGGTACTAGTACCAAAACAGAGATATAGATCAATGGAACAGAACAGAGCCCTCAGAAATAATGCTGCATATCTACAACTACCTGATCTTTGACAAACCTGACAAAAACAAGCAATGGGGAAAGGATTCCCTATTTAACAAATGGTGCTGGGAAAACTGGCTAGCCATATGTAGAAAGCTGAAACTGGATCCCTTCCTTACACCTTATACAAAAATTAATTCAAGATGGATTAAACACTTACATGTTAGACCTAAAACCATAAAAACCCTAGAAGAAAACCTAGGAAATACCATTCAGGACATAGACATGGGCAAGCACTTCATGTCTAAATCATCAAAAGCAATGGCAACAAAAGCCAAAATTGACAAATGGGATCTAATTAAACTAAAGAGCTTCTGCACAGCAAAAGAAACTACCATCAGAGTGAACAGGCAACCTACAGAACGGGAGAAAATTTTTGCAACGTACTCATCTGACAAAGGGCTAATATCCAGAATCTACAATGAACTCAAGGAAATTTACAAGAAAAAATCAAACAACCCCAGCAAAATGTGGGTGAAGGATATGAACAGACACTTCTCAAAAGAAGACATTTATGCATCCAAGAAACACATGAAAAAATGCTCATCATCACTGGCCATCAGAGAAATGCAAATCAAAACCACAATGAGATAACATCTCACACCAGTTAGAATGGCCATCATTTAAAAAGTCAGGAAACAACAGGTGCTGGAGAGGATGTGGCAGAATAGGAACACTTTGACACTGTTGGTGGGACTGTAAACTAGTTCACCCATTGTGGAAGTCAGTGTGGCGAATCCTCAGGGATCTAGAACTAGAAATACCATTTGACCCAGCCATCCCATTACTGGGTATATACCCAAAGGACTATAAATCATGCTGCTATAAAGACACATGCACACGTATGTTTATTGCAGTACTATTCACAATAGCAAAGACTTGGAACCATCCCAAATGTCCAACAACAATAGACTAGATTAGGAAAATGTGGCACATATACACCATGGAATACTATGCAGCCATAAAAAATGATGAGTTCACGTCCTTCGTAGGGACATGGGTGAAACTGGAAATCATCATTCTCAGCAAACTATCGCAAGGACAAAAAACCAAACACCGCATGTTCTCACTCATAGGTGGGAACTGAACAATGAGAACACATGGACACAGGAAGGGGAACATCACACACTGGGGACTTTTGTGGGGTAGGGGGACAGGGGAGGGATAGAATTAGGAGATATACCTAATGCTAAATGACGAGTTAATGGGTGCAGTACACCAACATGTCACATGTATACATATGTAACAAACCTGCACATTGTACACATGTACCCTAAAACTTAAAGTATAATAATAATAATAATAAAGAAAATCGATCAGACAACATGAACGGTCAAGGACTCACAGAATATATAACAATCTTTTTAAATGTTATCAGTTCAAACTTGAACTCTGTACTAATTTTTGTATGTTCATGAGAACATATCAGGCTTTTTCTTAAAACATATCCTAAAGAACTCTGATTGTCACTTTGGCGGTTTCCAAGAGTTGCAGGTGGCTAACTTTCACTAGAACTGAATTGAAAACCTACTCGTTGATCAAGCATTGTATGAAACATACACACACACACACACACACACACACACACACAACAAACAAATATAAAATGTTTAAACATGCTGCAGAGAGGAATTTTAAGAGAAAAAAGATGTTTCAAACATTTTCAAGAATTAAATTAAAAATTATCTGCTTTAACTTGATGAAAACTTCATTAATGGTTTTATAGTTGCAGTAAAAACATATCCTACATATCTGCTTCTCTTTTTTTTCTTTTTCAGTTTGAGGGAAGGTCAAAGAAAACCTAGAAGCAGGGAACTAATTATAAGACTTTATTTTTTCTCTTTCTCCAGTGTTTGGATATAATTTAGGAAGAGAAATACTAGAAAATGAAAGCCACAGGCTTCTCAGAAACTTAAGAGTGTTCATCAGTTAAATTTATTGTAAAGTAAGTGGCAGACATTGTTTTAGGGAGAACAGAAATGTAGAATATATCCAGTTCTTGGACAAGCTGACAATATAAAGGTATTGATGTGAAGTCCAGAATACTTTATGCCAATTCACCATGAAATTGGAGAAGCTTCTGCAAGTCTTCTTCACACCTTTCCCACAGTACATTTTCAATTTGGAATGATATGGGATATATAAAACACTCATTAATCTATTACTCTTAAGTCCGTATGTCTCCCATTGAGTAGTTTAAAAACACCCAGATTGTCTTGAAATTGTCCCCATGGCATATGCAATTAAAGGCAGTAAGGCATGGATTTCAGTATCTTTTTTTAGTAGGGTTTATTTTCAGAGCAGTTTAAATTTCCAGATAAAATGCATAGAAAGCACAAAGAGCTGCTCAATAATTGCCTCCACCCCCCCACACACAGTTTCCCTCGTTATCATTAATGTATTGCATGAATGTAGCACATCTGCTACAACCGATAAACCAACCTTGATATATTATTATTAATTAAAGTTCACAGTTTACATTGGGCTTCACTCTTTTTGTTGTATGGTTGCATGGGTTTTGACAAATGCATAATTCCATGTATCCACCGTTAGAATATCATATCAAATAGTTTTGGTTACCCCAAAATGCCCTATACTCCACCTCTTCACCCCTTCTCCACCTCTTCCTGAATCCCTAGCAATCCTTAATCTTTTCACTGTCTCTCTGGTTTCCCATTTTTAGAAAACCATGTTTTCTAGAACATTGGTTGTGATCATACAGTGGGGAGCCTCTTCACATTGCCTTCTTCCACTTTCCAGGATGCATTTAAGCTTCCTCTATGTCCTTTTGTGGTTCAGTAGTTCATTTTGTTTTATCCCTGAATACAATTCCACTTTATAAATGTACCATAATTTGTTTATTCATTCACTTACAGAAAGACATCTTGGCTGCTTCCAAATAAGTGGTAATCAACAGTCAACATCCATGTGCAGGTTTTGTGTAGACCTAAGTTTTCAACTCCTTTGGGTAAATGTCAAGGAGCACAATTGCTGGATTATATGACAAAAGCATGTTTAGTTTCATAAGAAACTGAGAAACCACTTCCCAGAGTGATTGTACCGTTTTGCATTCCCACCAGCAATTCAGGAAAATCCCCGGTGCTTTACATGCTCCTCAGCATTTGTTATTTTCAGTATTTTAGATTTTAGCTATTCTAGTAGGTGCGTAGGCATATCTCATATTGTTTTAATTTGCAATTCTTTAATGATAGAAGATGTTAAATATTTGCCATCTGTTTATCTCCTTTCTTAAGGTGTCTAGATCATTTGCCCATTTTTAAATTGGGTTTTTCATTTTATTGTTGAGTTTTAAGAGTTCCCTGTATATTTCAGACACAACTCTTAATCAGATATGCTTTTTTCCAATATTTTCTCCCAATCTTTGACTTGGGTTTTCATTCCCTTGGCAGCATCTTTTGCAGGACAGAACTTTTAAATTTTAGAGTAGTTATCTTATCATTTTCTACTATATTATCTCTTACAAATTATATGGTTTTACATTTTAGATGTAGGTATGTCATCTTTTGAGCTAATATATTTGAAAGGTGTAATGCTGTATCTAGATTCATTTTTTTTTGCATCTAAATGTCCAGTTGTTTCAGCAGTTGTTTAAAAACACTGTCCTTTTTCCATTGATCGTTTTTACATTATTATCAAATTTTGCTTGATTATATTTTCGTTAGTATATTTCTGAGATCTTTATACATTTCACCTGATACATTTGTCTGTTGTTTTACCAATGCCACTCTGTCTTGATTGCTACAGCTTTATGGTAAATCTTGAAGTCAGGCAATATTAATCCTCTGACTCTTTTCTGCTACAATTATGTGTTAACTGTCCTGAGTCTTTTGCGTTTCTATATAAACTTTAAAATGATTATTAAATGACTATTCTTATGATAGTATAATGGGATAGAATAGTCTTTTCTCTCCTTAATATCTAGTTTCTCTGGGTCATGTCTGTTCTATTTGTTTATCTTGAACATTTTCTTTTAAGTTCTTCCTTTCTTCAAATGGTGGTTTTTCTAGGTTGTCGATTTGTACTTGATAATAGAGCAATGAAAATACTTTGCTGCATCTATATGGGTGTGGCTTATTTGCTAGTGAACATCTATACTTCTGTGTGTATGTATGTGTAGGAGCTGAAATTTAATTTTTTCAATGTCCCAAATAAGAGAACACTGAACACTTATTTTTGGACCTCAAACTTTCGCACTAGGTCCCATCAAAGTGTTCATTAAATTTTTCAGAAGCATTTCTGTTTGTATTTGTTTTCATTAAGTTTAGCTTCACTTTGGTTTTGCCTGAGGGGTAGCTGTAAGCAGATGTAGTTGTCACTTATTCTTCATATAGATTTTCCAATGACCTAATGCCTGTCTCATGCATCATTTCTACTTTTCTTCACACCTGATAGCTCTAATATTTGAAGGGTCTCTGTGTTCTTCAGAAGAAGCTACCTCCCTCCATGACCATACGCATTGTGACTGGGCGATTCGCAGCTGCAGATTCCTCAGTCCTGTTCCACCACTAACAACTCATCCATCCATGTTCTTTTCTTCAGATAGTACCCTAAATCTCTCTAGCATTTTTGTTGTTTGTGAATTTTGCCATTCTAGATATTTTCATATATCCTAAATTAATGTTCCCAAAGCCTAAAATTTTTAACCACTGACCCTATCCATGGTTAGAATGTGTCTGAGAGGTGATTAAATGAAGTGAAATATCATTGTACAATATATATGTCATAATTGCAGCTTACACAATACAGATAGAATGGTCCTGGTTTTACCAAGGGAAATGCTGTCTTACTTTTATTGTATTTCCTGGGATCCGATGGTTTGGTATAGGAGACTGCCCCTACCTGCTATCACTCTATAGGGACTATAAAAAAATTAGCAAATATGTATGAGGGTATGCCACTCTGCTTCATTTCTCAATGGACTACATGGTTAAGTCATGTGGTTTTTCTTTTTTCTTTTCAGATGGAGTCTCGCTTTGTCGCCCAGGCTGGAGTGCAGTGGTGCGATCTCAGCTCACTGCAAGCTCCGCCTCCCAGGTTCATGCCATTCTCCTGCCTTAGCCTCCTGAGTACCTGGGACTACAGGTGCCCGCCACCACGCCCAGCTAATTTTTTGTATTTTTTAGTAGAGACAGGGTTTCACCGTGTTAGCTAGGATGGTCTTGATCTCCTGACCTCGTGATCCACCCGCCTTGGCCGCCCAAAGTGCTGGGACGTGGTTTTTCTTAATGGTATTCTTACATTCTGTGTTGACATCTCTGGTAATTATGACCCACTGAATAAAATTTAGCCTATTTTGCTCAAATATCTTTCCCTTGTCTAAGATTTCAAAATCATATTTTGTTGCACCAATATCAACTGCTTTTAAATCCTATTATTTACCATTAGTTATTTAATATTTTACACTAACTCATTAACTAGAGCTAGTTTCTATTATGCTGGTAGTAAACAAACATAGCATTGAAGTATTGTGCTTTGGGAGGAAATTTTATCTTCACTACTTGCAAGGATCCCTTTTTCTTCATTAACAACCTCAGGTTCAAATAACCTGTGTTCCAGATAATATTTTTCACCCACTCTTTGGTCAGTAAACAAGAAATTAGGGTTACATAATTTTTGGACACTGTGGGTACAGCCTCCAGAGATACTTCAGATTCTCAGTCACGTTAGCTCCTTTTTTAAAGAGGGTCTGGGTATGTATGTTTCATCCCACATGTCTAACATCCGTAGTAATATGTCAGTGCCTGGTGAGGTGAGATTTCCAGGAAAGCTTTTCAGATACTTAATCTCAATCAACAAATACTAGAAGTTTAGAACTAAATAGATGTTTAAGTCATCCCTTTGGTTTTTGTTAGGATATAGTGAGATTTTTTAAATTAGTCTACACATTCTCCTTGCATTTAATTCATTACTTTTACAAGGATGTATGAGCTTCTGCCATATAAGCACTTTTTTAAGTTCTTAGCGATCCAATGGAAAAATCAAAGTCCCTGCTCTCTGAAGCTTATAGTCTTGTGATGCAGAAAGCAAATTTAAAACAATAAAAAATAATAAAACGTCTAGTTGTTTTATATGTTGTTTAAAAGTAAAATAAGGTAATGTATAGAGAATGATGGGAGAAATTGTTAAGATGGTTGGTTAGTAAAGGAGATGTTTAAGAAAAATTTTAGATGGAATGAAAAGTGAACAGTATGTAGATCTTTGGATCAAGAATGCCAGGCAAAGAGCAGGAAGAGCAAAATTCTGAAGTGAGAACAAACTTAGTATTTGTGAGATGAGCATAAAAGTAATGGTAGCTTGAGCTGAGTGAGAATAAAAGTCATGAGATGATTGTGGTAAGAGAAACATGAGAACATCTTAGGCCTGATTGGATCTTACTCCGAATGAGTTATTCCACTAATTAGAAGTGTATGCTCCAAGGGGATGACATATCTAGTTTATGGTTTGTTTTTTTTTTCCTTTTTAAATCAACTTTTAAGTTCCAAAGTACAAGTGCAGGATGTACAGGTTTTCTTCATGGGTAAACGTGTGCCATGGTAGCTTGCTGCACAGATCAACCCAGCGCATAGGTATTAAGCCCAGCATCCATTAGCTATGTTTTCTGATTTCTGTCCCTCCACCCCCACTTCCACTCTTGTCCTACATCTACAATTTTTCTCAAGGGAGTCAAATGGATTTTTATGTGCTTAGACACGTGGATTTTTATCCATTTGACTGCCTTGAGCAAAATTTTACATGTAAGGTAAGAGTGGAAGTAGCAAAATCATTAAAACTTTTTCTTAGAACTAGAAATTATGGTGACTTGGACTAGGGTGCTACAGCTTTGAAGATGACAAAAGTGGCCACACATGGAACATATTTTGGAGACAGCAATGATAGAAGTTACTGATACATTTTATGTGGTTATAATAGAAGGAGAGGAAGCAAGGATGATTTCTTTTGGCCAAGGCAGCAGGTGGTGCCACCATTTGCTAAAATGCAAAAGATTAGAGGTGTAATAGATTTATCAGAGGAGTATAAAGAGTTCCAGTTTGGATGTGTTGGTTTTTTATTAGCCATCTAAATGGATATTTAGTGTAGAAAATGGGCTATATGAGTGAATCTGTAGTTCAAAGGAATGGTCAGGGCTAGGTGATACATTTGAAAGTCATCAACATATAGATATGATATAAAGACTTACCTCCATTAAAATCATGTGTGTAAACAGAATTATAAAAGCCAATATTTTTTCTTTCTTATTTTTAATATGACTGACTAGAGACCTTGAACACCACTTCTCCTCAGAAAGAAGAACCAAAGTTACAGGTGAATAATCATAACTCGAACAGAACATTAAAGGGAGAGTGCTGGAGCCTATGGAAGAACTCAAGAGAAGAAGCTAGCACACAGAAAAATAATGAAGCAAGAATCTGGCAGGGATGGATCCCCAAAGGATTTGGTGTTCCAATGAAAGGGCAGGTGGGTTTGTTTGGTTTTTTGGCTTTGTTTTTTGTTTTTGCTGCCTTCACTCCTGCAGCGTACTACTGCTTTCTAAACTATCAGAGAGTTCCTCTACCCTTGCAAGCTCAATCACTAGTGTGGGCAGCAAATTGGGAGCTTCTTGAGGGCAGTGCACCAGGCTACCAGCTTGCCCAGGTTCACTCACCACTGGCCCAGAACCCAGCTACAATGACAGGGCACCATATTGAATGCATACCCATTGTAGGATTCTTACCATGAGATGACTGTGGTAAGAGACACATGAGAACATCATAGGCCTGATTGGATCTATGAGTCCTTGTGTCTCCACATCACGGGATCCCCCACAAACATACCCCAGCACCCACTAGGATTGTAGCAGCCACACAGAGCTTGTTGGACCAAGGGGAGCTGTGGATTCCCGGTAGTTTAGCCCTCAGGGCATGCTGCTCCCAGGGAAAGGGAGAGCTGGGAGCTCAGGGCACCTGCCTAGGGGGGTGCCAAAGGAAACCAGAGGAAACCAGAGTATGTGCTTTCTTGTGCCCAAGAGCTCCCACTTGTGGGCAGAGAGTGACTGCGGCTCGTCCAACAGAGATGTAGGTGCTGTGCTCAGCTCAATGAGGGAAGAGTGTGGTTCTGCTCCAGTGGCCAGGCAGCCACAGTGTTCCCGCACAGGCCTGAAGAGTTAGATTTCTCCTCCCCACTAGTCTACTGCTGTAGATGTAGCCATGGATGCCCTGCAAGAGGCTGGCATGGATGCACAAGAGGATGGCCATTTTGAAGGGCACTGCATCCCTACTGGTGGTGTGCCCACTGGGCCTGGGCAGCCTTCATGCAGTAAAGATCAGGAAAGCCACAAAACTTGGTGTCTTGGGCTGAGAGAAAAGATTACACACTGAAGCCATTTCAGCAGAGAGTTGAGGGACAGGCATCTTCTATGGCACTCAGCTACATTGCAGTCTGGATATAGATAGCAGTGTCTGTCTGAACTGAGAATCCCAAGCCCCAGGACAGGATATGAAAGTAGATTACATTCTTACATGCACAGCTGTGGAGTTGGGGTAACCCCTTTACCCCCTGCAGGCTTCAGTGCATTTTACTAGGAGCTCCCCCCACTGCCCACATCAGGACTGGTGCTTATGCTTGCCACTGGGTATGCAAGGACAAGCTTGACAGTCTCCCCATCTGGAGCTGAGCTGGGAGCTCAGGGCACCAGGCATTCCACAGACTAGCCCATCACCTGAGATAATAGAGAGCTCCTCCTGGTAAACAAAGATCAAGTATACACCCTTCTGCTTCTGCTCAGCCAGCTCTTACCCATAAGTGCCACCTATTGGCCTGAAGGTTGATCTGCACAACCCAACACAAAACTTGCTGACAGAGCTGCACTGGAGAATGAGAAAAGCTTCCTGAGACCTCAACAATCCCAACCCTGAAGAAGACAGTGAGCCTGACCGTACACCCATACATCACTACTATATCCACCATTTTAGAAAGCCACTACTCAAAAGCTACCTGTTACCAAGGAACTTATACAGAGCATTTGCCATTGAAAACACCCAGAACCAAAGCCGAATGACCATGCACAATGTACATTAGAGCCACATCTAAAAACAAAACAAAACAAAAATCCCATCCAAACAAAAGTAAAGTAAAAAAATAAAAAATAAAAAGAGATAGCTTATCCAGATGAGAAGGAAGCAGAGAAACAATTCTGGTGATAAGAAAAAGCAAAGTGTTACAACACTCCCAAAAGACCATACTAACTCTCCAGCAATGAATCCTAATAAAATGAAATATTTGAAATACCAGATAAGTAGTTAAAAATATTGAACTGATTCAAAAGACTGATTTTAAAGCAGCTCAATGAGACCCAAGAGAAAGTTGAAAACCAACAAAAAGAAATCAGACGAAATTCAGATTATGAATAAAAGATTCACTAAACAGACACAAATATATATATTTTTTTGAGATGAAGTCTCACTCTTGTCGCCCAGCTGGAGTGCAATGGTGCTATCGCAGCTCACTGGAATCTCTGCCTCCTGGGTTCAAGCAATTCTCCTGCCTCAGCCTCCCGAGTAGCTGGGATTACAGGCGCCTGCCACCACGCCTGGCTAATTTTTGTATTTTTGTATTTTTTTTTTTTTTTTTTTTTTTAGTAGAAACGGGGTTTCACCATGTTAGCCAGGCTGGTCTTGAACTCCTGACCTCAGGTGATCCGCCTGCCTCAGCCTCCCAAAGTGCTGGGATTACAGGCGTGAGCTACTGCGCCCAGCCTAAATGGATACATATTTAAAGGAAAGATTTCTGGAAATGAAAAATACATTGAAGAAATTGCTGGGCGCGGTGGCTCACGCTTGTAATCCCAGCACTTTGGGAGGCCGAGGCGGGCGGATCACGAGGTCAGGAGATCGAGACCACGGTGAAACCCCGTCTCTACTAAAAAATACAAAAAATTAGCGGGGCGTGGTGGTGGGCGCCTGTAGTCCCAGCTACTCGGAGGCTGAGGCAGGAGAATGGCGTGAACCCGGGAGGCGGAGCTTGCAGTGAGCCGAGATTGCGCCACTGCACTCCAGCCCGGGCGACAGAGCGAGCCTCTGTCTCAAAAAAAAAAAAAAAAAAAAAAAAATACATTGAAGAAATTACAAAATATAGCTAAAAGCTTTAACAAACACTAAGACAAGTAGAAGAAAGAATTTCAGAGCTTGGAGACAGGCCTTTTGAATTAACCCAGTCAGACAAAAGTAAAGAAAAAGGAATTTTTAAAAATGAACAAAATCTTCCAGAAATATGAGATTATGTAAAATGTCCAAAGCTATGAGTTATACGTATTCCTGAGAGAGAAGATAGAAATTAAAATGTTTGCAAAATCTCTTTGAGGGAATAATTAAGGAAAAGTTCTCTGATTTTGCTAGAAATTCAGATATACAAGTACAACAAGCATAGAGAAATCCAAGAAGATACATTGCTAGATGAACTTTGGCAAGGTAATACAGTCATTAGACTATGTAAAGTCAAGGTGAAGAAAAAAATCCTAAAAGGAGCAAAAGAAAATCATTTAATCACCTACATAAAATCCAATTAGATTAACAGCAGAATTATCAGCAGAAACCCCAAGCTAGATGAGGGTCCTATTTTTCAGTATTCTTAAAGCAAAAAAATAAATAAGTAAATATCAGCCAAGGATTTTTGTATCTTGCTAAACTAAATTTCATAAACAAAAGAGAAAGAAAGTCTTTACCAGACAAGCAACTCCTAAGGGAATTCATGAATTCATCACTAGACCACACCTACAAGAAATATTCAAAGGACTTCTAAACATAGAGATGAATGATCAATATTCACCCTTATAAACACATACAGAAGTATGTAACTCACATGTCATGTAAAACAATGACACAATTGAGACCCAGAAGCAAGTAGATAACAATTAACATTATGACAGGAACACAACCTCACATATTTATAGTAACCTTGATGGTAAATGAACTGAATGCTCTACTGAAAAGACATAGATTAGTGGAATGGATTTAAAAAACAGAATTCTTTCATATGATGCTTACAAGAAATGCACCTAAGTGATAAAGACACAGACTCAAGATGAAAGGATGGAGAAAGACATTTCACACAAATGGAAACCAAAATAAAGCAGGAGTAGCTATATATATATATATATATCAGATATAACAGTAGTAAAACAACAGTAGTAGAAAGAAAGACAAAGAAGGTAATTATATGATGATAAAGGATTCAGTTCAACACGAAGATTTAATTATCCTAAGTCTATATATGCAACCAACACTAGGCATACAGATTTATAAAACAAATGCTATACTACTAGACCTAAGAAAAGAAAAATACAACAATAGCGAAGGACTTCAACAACTCACTGACAGCACTAGGCCAATAATCAAGGCAGAAAATCAATAAAGAAACTTTGAACTTAAACTGGGCTCTAGACCAAACAGACCTAATAGACATTTACAGAATATACACAGAATATACATTTTTCTTATCTGCACCTGGAACATTCTCCAAAATTGACCATACGCGTGGCCACAAAGCAAGTCTCAACAAATTAAAATATTTATATTTTATACATATATATATATATGTATAAAATATCTTCTTAGACCACAGTGGAATAAAATTAGAAATCAATACAAAAAGGAACCCTCAATAATATGCAAATACATGGCAATTAAACAACTTGTTGCTGAATGATCATTGCATAAGTGACAAAATTAAGGCAGAAATTTAAAAAAATAGAAATGAATGACAATAGAGAGAAAACATAGCCAAACCTCTGGGACACAGAAAAAGTAGTGCTAAGACGAAAGTTTACAGCATTAAATGCTTAAATCAAAACCATATAGAAATCTTCAATTAAAAATCTAACATCTCCTCAAGGATCTAGAAAAGTAAGAACAAACAAAACCCAAGACTAGGAGAAGAAAAGAAATTAAAAAGATCAGAGCAGAACTAAATGAGATTGATAATTAAAAAATGAAACAAATTATCAACAAAACAAAAAGCTCGTTCTATGAAAAGATTAAAAAAAGATAGATCACTAGCTAAACTAACCAAGAAGAAAAGAGAGAGGAGTCAAACACAATCAGAAATAATAAAGGTGACACAGCAACTGATAGCACACAAATACAATAGATCATATGAGACTATTATGAGCAGCTCTATATGCACAAATCAGAAAACCTAGAGTAAATGGACATATCCCTGGAAACATACAACCTTCAAAAATTGAACCAGGAATACATAGAAATCCTGAACAAACCAATACTGAGTAATGATATTGAATCAGTAATAAAATATCTTAAAACAACAACAACAGCCAAAGACGCTGGACCAAATGGATTCATGGCTGAATTCTACCAGTCATACAAAGAAGAACTGGGACCAATCCTACTGAAACTTTTCAAAAAGTCAAGAAGGCTGGACACAGTGGCTCACATCTGTAATCCCAGCACTTTGGGAGGCCGAGGTAGGAGGATCACTTGAGCCAAGAGTTTGAGACAAGCCCAGGCAACATAAGGAGACCCTGTTTCTACAAAAATTGTTTTCAAAAATTATCCGGGCATGGTGGCTAGTGCCTACAGTCCAAATTACTCAGGAGGCTGAGGTGGGAGGATCAGGTGAGCCAGTGACATTAAGGCTGCAGTGAGCTGTGATCATGCCACTGCACTCCAGCCTAGGCAACAGAGCAAGACACTGTCTTAAAAATAAATAAATAAATAAATAAATAAATAAATAAATAAATAAAGTTGGGAAGAAACAAATCCTACCTAACTCATTCTATAAAGCCAGTATCACCATAATACCAAAGCCAAGTAAGGACACAGGAGAAAAAAACATATCCCTAATGAACATAGGTACAGAAAATACTAGAAAACCAAATCCAACAGTACATCAAAAATATAATACACCACAATCAAGTGAATTTTATTCCAGGGATGAAGGGATGTTTCAACATGTGGAAATTAATAAATGTGATTCAACACATAAACATAACAGCAAAATCATATTATCATCTCAATAAATGCAGGAAAGCATTTGAAAATATTCAGCAACACTTCGTGATAAAAACCCTCAACAAATTAGGCATAGCAGGACATACCTCAAAATAATAAAAGCCATATATGACAAACCCACAGCCAACATCATACTGAAAGTGAGAAAGTTGAAAGCATTCTCCCTAAGAATTGAAACAAGATGAGGCTTCCCACTTTCACAATTCCTATTCAACAGAAGTCATAGCTAGAGCTATCAGGCAAGATAAAGAACTAAAAGACATCCAAATTGAAAAAGAGAAAGCTGAATGATTTATAATCCTTTGGGTATATACCCAGTAATGAGATTGCTGGGTCAAATAAAATCATTCTACTATAAAGACACATGCACACGTATGTTTATTGCAGCACTGTTCACAATAGCAAAGACTTGGAACCAACCAAAATGCCCATCAATGATAGACTGGATAAAGAAAATGTGGCACATATACACCATGGAATACTGTGAAGCCATAAAAAGGATGAGTTCATGCCCTTTGCAGGGACATGGATGAAGCTGGAAACCATCATTCTCAGCAAACTAACACAAGGGCAGAAAACCAAACACCATATGTTCTCACTTATAAGTGTGAGTTGAATAATGAGAACATATGGACACAGGGAGCGGGAACATCACACACCTGAGCCTTTCGGGGGTTGGGAGGCTAGGGGAGGGATAGCATTAGGAAAAATACCTAATGTAGATGACGGGTTGATGGGTGCAGCAAACCACCATGGCACGTGTATACCTATGTAACAAACCTGTACATTCCACACATGTACCCCAGAACTTAAAATCTAGTAATAAAAATAAATAAATAAATACAAAGAAAAAGAGAAAGTCAAGTTATCGCTGCTTGCTAATGACATAATGTTATACCTAGAAAACTCTAAAGACTCCTCCAAAAGAATTCTAGATTTGACAAATGACTTCAGTAAAGTTTTAGGATACAAAACTAACATACAAAAATCAGTTGCATTTCTATACACCAATAATTATCAAGCTGAGAAACAAATCTAGAGCTCAATACTCTTTACAATTGCTACAAAAAAGTAAAATACCTAGGAATACATTTAACCTAGCCAAGGAGGTGAAAGATCTCTACAAGATGAACTAAAAATCACTAATGAAATAAATCATAAAAGACATAAACGAATGGAAAAACATTTCATGTTTATGGGTTGGATGAATCAATATTGATAAGATGATCATATTGTCCAAAGCCCTCTACAGATTCAGTGCAATTTTTTGTCAAATTACCAATGTCAGTTTTCACAGAATTGGAATAAACAATCCTCAAATTCCTATAGAATCAAAAAATTGTCTGAATAACCAAAGCAATCCTCAGCAAAAATAACTTAGCTGGAGGTATCACATTCTCTGACTGCAAATTATACTACAAGCCTACAGTAACCAAAACAGCATGGTACTGTATAAAAATAGACACAAAAATCAGTGGAACATAATAGAGAACCCACAAATAAAGCTGCAAACCTACAGTCAACTGATCTTTCACAAAGTAGACACAAATATACACTGGGGCAAGGACATTCTATTCAATAAATAGTGCTGGGAAAGTTGGATAGCCATATTTAGAAGAATGAAACTGGACCCATATCCCTCAACATACATAAAAATTAACTAAGATGAAAATCACACGCACATGCACACACACACACACACACACCATTGACTATTACTCAACTATACAAAAGAATACAATCATGTGGGGGTCTTTTTGCAGTAACGTGGATGAAATTGGAGTCTATTATCTTAAGAGAAATAACTTAGAAACAAATGTCAAATGCCGCATATTCTCACTTATAAATGGGAGCTAAAACATGTGTACACATGGACATACAGAGTGGAATAACAGACATGGAAGACTCCAAAAGGTGGGAAGTTGAAAGGGGGCAAGGGATGAAAAATTACCCATTGGGTACAATGTACATTATTCAGCTGATATTCAAATAACAAAACTGTACTTGTACTCCCTAAATTCATTTTTTAAACCTCACAATATCTACAAAGTCCAATAAAGAGCAGTGCAATAAAATGAAAAAATAAAAAATAAGGCCAGCTCAAAAGCTTGAAGCATTCTAACATTTAGAAATGAAAAAGAGAAAGTACCAGCAAACATCAAAAAGGTGTAATCAAGAAACTTATTTACTAAAGCTTACTTTCAAGACAACTCAGTATCTTAAAAATTTTCTATATTTTATTTATCAAATAAACTCTGATGATACAGGTCATGGATCTCTATTTCCCACAAATCGAGTATAATTACACGTCTGTTAAGACTTCCCTATTGGTATCAATGAATAATACAAAGATTTGTAAGAATTTGCAAAAATCATCACAGGTGTAATCACCATCTGGGTCTCAGCTTTTTAAAAAAAAAAAAAAGATTTATTCAAGTACAACACACATACATAAAATAAGCAAAAGTATACTAACTTTTTTTTTTTTGAGACAGAGTTTTGCTCTTGTTGCCCAGGCTGGAGTGCAATGGTGTGATTTTGGCTCACTGCAACCTCCACCTCCCGGGTTCAAGCAATTCTCCTGCCTCAGCCTCCAGAGTAGCTGAGATTACAGGTGCCTGCCACCACGCCCAGCTAATGTTTTGTATTTTCAGTAGAGATGGGGTTTCCCCATGTTGGCTGGGCTGGTCTCGAACTCTTGATCACCTCAGGTGATCCCCCTGTCTCGGCCTCCCAAAGTGCTGAGATTACAGGTATGAGCCACCACGCCCAGTCAAGTATACTAATCTTAAGTGTATATCTCAATATTTGTTTATAGATATGGAAGTGACATATCTACATGTCACGTGACACCACCTCTGACACCAAATTGTGTGATTTTCTGACACCAACTGCATGTCCAACAGTTCAATTGAATTCTGAAACCAATTCCAAGAGTTTTCACAGACTGCACAGATTAATGATTTAGTCCTACAAAACTCCCCCTACTTCAGGCATCTGTCCAAATTCCAGGGCAGGACAGGTCAGTGGTTATGGCCTGAAGTTCAGAAATATGGTACCTATATTTCTGAACAACTGGCTATTAATTAGGAGTTCCACAACCCTCTCCTCAGGCTTGACAATTCACTAGAACTACTCACAGAACTCTGGAAAACACTTTACCTGCATTTACTTGTTTATTATAAAGGATACAGCTTAGGAATAGGCAAATGGAAAATATGCATAGGGCAAGGTATGGGGGAATGAGACTGTAGACCATGTGTGCAATGTCGAGGCATGGCACCCTTGATGTGTTCACTGATGTGAAAACTCCCTGAATCCTGTATTTATGGTTTTTATGGAAGTCTGTAGGTATGATTGATTAAGTCATTGCCCATTGGTGATTAAACTCAATTTTTGGTCCTTTTCCCTTCTCTGGAGGTTGGGAGATAGCCCTAAAAATTCCAATTCTTTAAACATGTATTGGTCTTTTTGATGACCAGCCCATATCTTGAAGCTATCATGGGCCCCAGCCATCAGTCATCTAATCAATCAGGATAAAAGACATTCTTATCAATCAGGACATCATAAGAGTTTTAGATTTGTGTCAGAAACAGGTGAAACAGACCAAATATTTCTTTCTTATTGCACCAGAACTTACATATACCCTTGAAGCAAAAGTCAGATCATAATATAGAATATTTTGGAAATTTGCTTCCTGGATGTCTTGATAATTCTATGAAGTCCACTTCATTCACAGCTCCAACCTCAACAATCCTAGTGGTCCTGACAAAGCCAGACTGAGATTCTAGTGACATCTCAGAAACTAGAGTGTGAGAGGTTTGATCTATGGGATCTTCTATAATACATAATGAATCCCAAAAAGGTGTTCAGTTGTCTACAGTTGGCAGGCTAGGGAGAGTGATGGGAGAGATGTCTAAATAGGGTCTACCAGTTGTTGGAAAATAATCTATTCTACATAAATATAACAGCAATGCAAAAGAACATCTTTCCACCAAAGACAACAAGTTATCTCTTTTTAAATTTTTTTTCACAAGACATTTTAATGTTTTTCTGAAGTGCTCTAGAATATTTTCTAAATATGCCAAGGTTTCCAGATATATCAGATTTCCTAAACACTTTATTAGTCACTAGAAAAATGTGGAAATCCAATAATGCACTGAGGCATTCTTTCTCTCCAACAGGTCAAATCTAGAGGTCAAAAGACTATTTTCTACTTAGGGTTATCTGGTAATAGTCCCTCCACAGTTTCCAATGCGACTTTTAACATTAAGGGTTATTAAGCCAGGAAACTCTCAGTTTCCAGTTCAGTACATGAGAAGCTGGAAGGAGTCACTCTGTCCTAACTCACAAGAAGCTGAACAAACTGAAAAAATCAACAACTCTTCTTAGATCCATCAGAGAGGTGAATTCAACAGTGCAAATTATTGCCCCAAATGCAAAGGTGAATGCAGAGACTTTCAGCTTGCCAAAGCAGAAACCTCCAGGAGAACCAGTGCTGGGTTAGGAAAATCTGAACTGTAATTGATGAATTGCTAGAGACTCAGCATAAACAAGTCTGACATAAAATCTCCAGGGAGACCTAGATATCAGTGGCCCCCACACTTTTATGAGTTTTACCTCCAGGAGCTTAACCAGATCCTTACAGTAAATATGGGGAAAAAAATTCCTCATGCTTCCAGCAGAGGGAGGGGAAAAGGAACCATTTTTAAATATACCGCAGCACGCTCTTCTTAACAAGATTTGCACTCAGGAAAAACTATTTAACGAGAGCATAACTTAATGGAGTTTTATCAGAAATTAAACTACCTGGAGGAAAGGAAATACATAAATTCAGTCCCCTCTAGTCTTCCATGTGGAAGAAGGAAAATATTCAACTACAAACCACTCTAAATGTACCAATTAAAAAACAGAGATGGTCAGAGTGGATTAAAAAAATAAACAAAATCAACTATATGTTGCCTAAAAGAAATCCACTTTAAATGTTTTTTAAAAATGTAGATTAAAAGTAAGTGTATGGAGAAAGAAATATGCTAACACTAACCAAAAACAAGCAGGCATAGCTGTATAAATTTCAGACAGCTCAGACTTCAGACCAAGAAAAGTTATCCGGGATAAAGAAGGGCATTACCTAATGGTAATTGCGTCAATTTTCCAAAACACATAACTATTTTTAATGTGTACATGCCCAACAACAGAGTGTCAAACTATGTAAGGTAAAAACTGATATAACTGCAAGGAGAAATAGTTGAAGCCACTACAGGACTACAGGTTGTAGGCCTATATAGGGAACCTCCATTATAATCTTAAGGAACCAGTATTTATGTGGTCTGTCATTGACTGAACATCATTATGTGGCACATGAATTCACTGTCAACTGATTTTTGACATAGAAGTAAAAACAATACAATGGAGAAAAAAATTGTCTTTTCAACAAATGGTGCTAGAAAAATTGGACATGCACATGGAAAAAAATTATATCTAGACATAGACCTTACATCCTTCATCAAAGTTAGCTCAAAATGGATCACAGACCTAAATGAAAAACAGAAAATTATAAAACTTTTAGAAGGTAACATGGAAGAAAACATAAATGTCCTTAGGTATAGTAGTGACATTTTAGATACAATACCAAAGGCACAATCCAGGAAATAAATGTGATAAACTTGACTTCATTATAATTACAAACTACTGCCCTGTGAAAGACAGTATCAAGAGAATTAAAAAAAAAAAGCCACCGATTGGGAGAAAATATTTTCAAAAGACACATAAAAATATGCCTCACATCATATGACATCCATCAGGGAAATTACGTAGATCAAACAACAATGAAATAGTCCTATGCACACATTAAAATGGCCAAAATCCAGAACCCTGACAATGCCAAGTGTGGGAAGGAATGTTCACTAACAGGAACTCTCATTCTTATTTGAAATACAAAATGGTACAACCATTTTTGAAGACATTTTGGCAGTTTCTCCCAGAACTAAACACACTCGTACATTATGATCCAGTAACCATGCTCCTAGACATTTACTCAAAGGACTAGAAAACATAGGTCCACATTAAAACTTCACATAGATGTGTATAGCAGCTTTATTCATAATTTCCAGAACCTGGAAGTAACCAAGATGTCCTTTAGTAGGTGAATGGATAAATAAATGTTGGTACATCCAGAAAATGGAATATTACTTAGTGCTAAAAAGAAATATGCTATCAAGCCATGAAAATACACATGGAAACTTAAAGGCATATTACTGTGTGAAAGGAGTCAATCTGAAATGGCTACATACTGTATTACTTCAACTATATGACATTCTGGAAAATATAAAGCCATGGAGAAAGTAAAAACAATCAGTGTTTTCCAGTGGTTAGGAAGAGGAAAGAGTAAACAAGAGGAGCACAGATAAGTTTTTGGGCAATGAAACTACCTGTATAATACTTTAATGGTTGAGATATGCCATTATGAATTTGTCCAAACCCATAAAAGGTATAATACAATACCAAGAGTGAACCCTAATGTAAACTATGGACTTTGTGTGATGCTGTGTCGAGGTTAGGTCACCAGTTGTATCAAATGTACCACTTTGTTGAGAGATGTTGATAACGGAGGAAGCTCTGGATGAGTGAGGGCTGAGGGTATACGGGAAATTTCTACAACTTCCACTCAATTTTGTTGTGAAGCCAATACTTCTCTAGAAAAATAAAGCCAATTTTTAAAAAATCACATAATAAACAAATATTAGTCCACTTGAGGATCATAGAATTTGGAACAAAATATCTTCCTCAATTTTAATCCCTTTTATTCTCTATTATTATAATATTTATTCTTTAGTTTCTCCCCTGCTTCATTCTCCATCCTACATGAGTTTGTCCTGCTCTGTGACTTGAGATGTGGCAAGAAATATAAACTTATTTAGACAGTATCTCCCCAGTTTCACTTAACCTCTGCCTTCCAGTTTGCGTCAACCAATAAAGATTTTGGCAGCACGTAAGAGAACAGGTAGTAAGAGGTCAGGAGGGTCCCCTTAAATAGCTTGGGCTTTTATTGGCTTTTATAACCCTCTTTCCTTGTACTGTCACTTTAGTCCATGTTGTAATCATGTTTTCCTATTGTTATTTCCTTGGTGTCTCAACATTCTATATTGGTTCCTATAACCATGCCTACCCCTCTTTAATTAAGGCTAGCTGTGCCTTCTGTATTCTGTCAAGACTTTGACTAATAAAATTCTTTAGCATATATTTGATTTTATTCATTTTTCTAATATACTAACATAACCAGAAATGTTAATGAATCTGGAGACCAAGATAAAATGTCATTGATTAAGCATTTCTTAATATGTTCCCTTATTTCATTGGCTTACAGTGTTCCCTATAGAATTGTTCCCAAATGCTCATTGGTCCTGAAACTCTATCTGCTTCTCATTCTCAAAATCCACACTATACGAATCAGTAGAGAACACTTTCCTCCCTCCTGTGGCTTCTTCTGTAATGTATCTTTCCTTAGTGTGCTGTACCCACTTATTATGGCTCTGTTGAACAGGGGAAGTCTGTGGCGGACTTCCTAGGCATCCTGGTTTCCACCCCACGGGAAGCATAAACATAGAGAACGTTGCTTTCAATTAGTGAAAGCACCCTGGGCAGAATCCCCTGTATCCTGCACATGCTCACAACAGCAACTATTAGTTTTCTTATCCTGACAATTGCCTTTGACAAGTTGATTTTTGTGTATTCAATTAACTGTTTTATTTTTTCGTCCCTCTCACAGATTCTACACACTTGCATAATATTTGAGTTCTTGGTATGTAAACAACGAGCCCCAGGTTGACTTCTTATCCAATAAATACAACACACCTTGTGTAGGTGCATTTGATTAGCATGTTGAAAGAAATATACCCATCAATTAGAAATATTTCTCATAGACTTTCAAAAATTGTAGAAATCTAACTTTATGCTAAAATTCCAGATTATTGGCCGGGCGCGGTGGCTCACGCTTGTAATCCCAGCACTTTGGGAGGCCGAGGCAGGCGGATCACGAGGTCAGAATATCGAGACCACGGTGAAACCCCGTCTCTACTAAAAATACAAAAAATTAGCCTGGCGTGGTGGCGGGCGCCTGTAGTCCCAGCTACTCGGAGAGGCTGAGGCAGGAGAATGGCGTGAACCTGGGAGGCGGAGCTTGCAGTGAGCTGAGACTGCGCCACTGCACTCCAGCCTGGGTGACAGAGCAAGACTCTATCTCAAAAAAAAAAAAAAATCCAGATTATTTAATGCACATCTAAGAACCTTTCTTCATAGACAATAGCCCCCGGATAAATTCAGCTAGAAAATGTTGTGGGTAGCATTATTATAGACTCAAAAAGTAAAGTATCGTCCAAACTCTGAGTCAAGCATGCATTTTTGGCTTTAGCTCATATCCACTTATCCCACTACTTCAAGGGCTCTAATGTGTTTAACACATCCATCTCTACAGCTATTTTCCTCCCTGCGAGAATTAATTTATTCCTTCTACCATACTTGCTTATCTTGGACTGACTCCTAGACCTGGACATCATTCCAATGACAGTTTGGTGATATGATGCAGGGTATCTAGCTTGTTTCTCCAGTGTTTGTTGATTTAAGCATGCCAGGCAATATCCTAACGTTCGAAACCCTGAAAGGTAGCCTTCATAAATATTGCACATTCATTATGCACTATAAATTCTGGAAGGATATACAGGCATAGTTCCTTTCCAGGAAAGAAACAGAAAAACAATCTTAATATGAGTGGATCACAAACACACACAGAGCCAGAGAAAGATCTAAACTTTTCTTTCCTTTATATATTGAGTTGCCTTTTATACGTAAATAAAACCTTTCAGCCGGGCACAGTGTCTCACGCCTGTAATCCCAACACTTTAGAAAGCTAAGACAGGTGGATTGCTTGAGCCCAGGGGTACAAGACCAGCCTGGGCAATACGATGAAACCCTGTCTCTACAAAAAAAGTACAATAATTAGCCAGACATGGTGAAAAGTGCCCGCAGTCCCAGCTACTAGGCAGGCTGAAGTGGGAGAATCACTTGAGCCCAGGAGGCAGAGGTTGCAGTGAGCCATGATTGCACTCCAGCCTGGCCAATGGAGCAAGACCCTGTCTCAATAAATGAATGAATGAATGTATAAATGAATGAAACCTTTAAATTAATATACAGAAGCTTGCTTCTCCTTGCACAGAGTACAAGTCCAGGCAGACATGAAACAGCTCCATTCTGAGAAGCAATTAATAGAGAGCTTTTATTGTTTGTAGACACAGAAGAGAGATGGTGTTTCCCATTTTATGTGGTTAAGACTAATAGTAATACTCTTTGTCATACTCATACTAATATAATTTTAAAAGAACATGTTGAGAAAGCAGTCCTAGATATTCAGCAATTTCTTAGCTAATTTAATATTTGCATATGAACATTTTGTAAACTAGAAATGTAAATGCTTTTAACTTTTACATGGGATTGACTCATGTTTTTACTTATTTTTAAAACTATAGTATGATTCCTTTGATAATTTATATTTAATTTTTTATTAAATATACCAACATCAAAGTATTTGTTTCCATTTATTTTATAGTATGTTTCTAATTTTCAGAGAGAGAAATATACATTCTCATCTTGTCTTCTTATAAACAATACCATGAATTTGCTCTGTACCTAGGCATAGAAGTCAAGTATGTGGTCTTTATGCAGATTTGGTCATTCAATATGTAAAATCAACTGATCCAGTAAAAGTTTTCTTTCATGACCTTGGGCTCATTGGTATTTTCTAATCTACATAACTAATTTTGTAGTTTTTAGACTATCAATGTATAGTATTATAAAATTACTTAGATGCATTTGACATGATTGGACATATTTCGTGTATTATTTCTGTATGTATGAGCTGAAGTTTTATTATCTATTTATCCATCTATCTATCTGTTTAAAGTTGGAGATCCACCGGGACAGTTAAGATTTAAAGGGCTGTGATCTTGAAGAGGAGTTCAGTGCATAAGTGTTAACCTAACATTCAGCATGTCTTTTCCATATATGCACACACACCTTACATACATATATGTGTGTATAACGGGTGTGTGAAGGGGTGCCTGTGTGTGTGGGGGGGATATAATATAGATATATGTAAAGTATAATATATATTACACACACGCACATCTTTGATCTCTTTTACTTATCATGGAGAAATGGAAAAATTCTGAAATAAAGCTACTTAAGAAAATAGCAGTTTATTTTATATGCACTCTTTCCAAGGATAAAAAAATAAAAATATACTTTAGGAGCCATATACTGGCTCTTGAAGCTTCTACTCAGAAGTGACATATATCACTTCTAATCACCATTACTGGGCAAAGCAAATCAATGGCTAAATCTTACCTTAGTGTGGTAAGCAAAATGTTCCTTTTCCTGGAAGTAGCATCAGCATATGTAGCAAACTGTAATATACCCTAAATCAGATTACTGCCATTGAGGTTATCACTTAAAATATAGTTGCTTAATTTTAAGGCAAATGATTCTTCAGTTATTTTTTCTATAAATTCAATGTAATAAGTTATGAATCATATTTTTATTTTTTTATCCCTGGAAAAAAAATTCATATATGTGGAAAAACAAACACAAAATTAGTGCTTTCAAGATGGGATATGCCTAAGTTTTCCCATTAATGAGCTAAATGATTTTTTTAACAGACACACTTGGAGGCTGAAGTAGCTGGGGACTGATGGATACAGATGGATGGTGAGCTAGGGAATTGGAGCTATTCTAATTTGCACAGAAGCTAAGTATGAATGAATCTTTTTGTAGCATATTTTTCTAGGGTTCATTTGAAAGATAAATATAAATAAGTGAAAATATTTTTCCAATATAACACTTAGGCTTCTTCCTCTCCACATTAAAATGTACTTAGATGATTAGTAATGTGCCCAA
This sequence comes from Symphalangus syndactylus, assembly GCF_028878055.3. Taxonomy (NCBI): domain Eukaryota; kingdom Metazoa; phylum Chordata; class Mammalia; order Primates; family Hylobatidae; genus Symphalangus; species Symphalangus syndactylus. Next base: position 48,149,190 of record NC_072426.2, on the reverse strand, counting down.
GAACTACAAGAACTTTGTCTTTCCTGTTGCACTGACATTCTAAAACAGAAGGTCCTGTCAAGAGCAAAAAAAAAAAAAGCCTCTTATAACTGAAACAGATATTTCTTAGGTATCCAAAATGATAAGACCCAATAGAAGGAGAAATAAACAGAACTACAGTGTAAATATAACTAACAAGTAAATAAAACAGTCACCAAACATATTAGCTTTCTTTGTTAAAATTCTTCAGAATGATCGTCCACACAAATCGAGTCTGAAGTTCCAGTCCAAAGGACATACTGAAGGACAACTCTGGGCATTTGTGGCTTAGATAAATTAAAGAGGCTGTTGGGTCAATGCTGGGTTTCTCCAAAGAAAGGTGAAAGACAGCTGTCCATTTATGTATATGAGTATGGATTACTCTTGTTAACCAATATAATATGCAATAGTATTTTGTGCACATGGTACCCATTAGTGAGAAGAGTAATATTGAGAGAAGTTATCATGAGGACAAGAATTCTGCCTCAGAAAGTGTACTCATAATTAATAGAATTTAATAGATGGGATAAACCTGTGTTTTAATTAAATTTTATTTTTCCATAAAGAATCAAAATAATATTGACATATTTTAAGAGCATAAAATGTAACATATATGCATTTTAGAAAAACATAATCTATTTTCATACTAAAGTGAACTCTAATAATTTTTAATTCACTCAGTAGTTCATATTAGTTATTTCCTCTTTCAGAAAATCATTTCGTTTTTCTCCACATAATTTTCCTACAGATTGCCTCAGAGTGAGGGAAACTAAAGGTGGTAAAAGACACAGTGAAATTAAAGCTCTGTTCCAAAGTGGCGATCAACAACGCCACGGATAGGTGTTGGAATTATTTTTGAAAGCTGTGTGCTATCACTCCTTTACGAATCTTTGAAGCAACCTGAAACCAAATTAGCTTTTATTTATTAATTTTCTTAGGTCTTCTGGATCCTGTCTTAATACAGTAGTTGCCATAGTTAGATTAGGCATCAGATTCAGAATTCTGGGTCTTTTTCATGTCCTCATGATCTTCGAATGTGTGAAAAGCTTATCATATCAATTTTTTTTCCGGCTGTAAGCCTGGGTTTAATAATACTACCTAACATTTGTTGAGTACTCACTATATGTCTGGCTCTATTATAAATGCTTATTTAACCCTAAAAAACAACTCTGGGCAACTAGTACCATTATCATCCACATTTTACAGATTTAGAAAAACTAAAGCTGTAGAAAGGTTCTTAGCTAGGAAATGTATAGCCAGGACTCAAGCAGGTCATTTTGTGCCAGGGCCCTTAACTATGACCATCTCTACTTACATAAGATTCTATAAGAACAAAAATGTTCATCATAGCTAAGTTTTTCTAGGATATTCAAACAAAAGTAATAAATACGAAAAGATAAGGTTTACACGTTATTGTTATTTCTGACAAAGCATGAGTCATTTCTTTTAGTCATCTCTTTATATTACATAATTCCAGATGGAAAAGTATGTATTACACTGCACTAACACATTCAGAAATACAGTAAGTAGAATTATTTAACCACATTATGTTCAGGAGAGACTAAAGCATTTGTGCGCCAAGAATTTTTCTTCATACAGTTTGGTTTATACTAGCTTTTGGAAGCTGTCTTGTCCATTGAAAAAGTATTTGTGAATAGTACATAGTGAATAGAAAATATTTTTGCAGATGTTCAGTGGTATTCATGAGTTCCTGCAAACACCCGCAAACACCCACAAATTTTCCCCTGAGTCTTGGCTAATTTTCACTTCATAGATCTGTGAAATATTTTATAATAAAAGAAGCATGTCAGGAAATCTTTGGTTGTCTGGTTCTTTCTTTCTTAGTTCCTGGTGTTTTATCTCTTACTCTGTTTTGCTACCAGGTTTCTTTTTCTATGCAAGAAACATGTATGTATTTGATCAATTTATTAAACACTTCCTGATGAAAAAATTTTCAACCTACAAGCAACGTAAAGAAATTTTAGAGTAGGCATTCTAGATTCATCACCAATATTGTGCCATTAAAATTTACTGTATTTGTTTCATCACATATCTTTTCATGTCTTTGATAGATAGAGCCTTATTTTTTACACATTTCAAAGTAGGCTGCAAATATCTCTAGCTTGTCCCTAAATATTTCTGCAGGCATATTATTAACTATAGTTAATGTTGTTAAGTGTGTTGTTTTTATTTTATGTAAAATTTACATGCAATAAATGAAGAAGTCTAAATTGCACATTTGCGGAGTTTTGATATTGGAGTTGAGTATATCTTATCCAAAATGATTTGGAGCAGAAGTGTTTTGGATTTTAATTTCATCAGATTTTGAAATATTTGCATATACATAATGAGACATTTTGGGGATGGGACACAAATCTAAACACAACATACTTTAAGTGATTACACATATACCTATACCTAAGGCATATATACCTTATAAATATAGTCAGAAGGAAATTGTATACAATATTTTTAATAATTTTGTATATTAAAAAATTTTTATATACATTGAACCATCAGAAAGCAAAGGTATGACTATCTCAGTCATCCATGTGGACAATCTGTGGTTATCTGGCATCACCATCATTTCTGACTCTGAATGTATATGCTACCTATAAGAAATCATTTTCTTCTACTTACTCAAATGTAAGTACTTAAAACTAAAATATATGATATAGCATAAATACAATGAAACAATAATGTATTCAGGGTAACTAAGTAATATAGTAGCATCACCAGAATCTCTGCATCATCTGTTTAACAGCAGCAGTAAGAAACAATGGCAGGCTTTCAGTCTCCATCTATGATGCTGTGTTTGATTAAAAGGTTACTATATACTGCATTTTATTTTTTTTAGGTGAGGAGAAGCATCAGAATGAGCTGAAGGACAAGGAAGTGAGGTCCTTTAGGGATAAGAAGGCATTCTGCTTGGTAGCTTTTGAAAAATGTTTTCTCCAAAGCCATCTGCCTCATTAACAATGCTTTTTGTCTTAGAAGTCTCTCTTTGATTTTATAAGATTTCATCTCAGATGTTTAAATATATTTAAACATAATGTATTGTTTAGTATAAAATTAATGAATTCATTATTGTGTAGTTTTTAACACATGAGATGTAAAATCTGTAACAATAATAGTGCAAAGGACATGAAGGGAAAAAAGGAAGGATACAGTTGTATGTTTCTTAGACCATGTGTGAGGTGGTATCATATTATTTGAAGGTGGATTCTGATAAGTTAAAACATATATTGTGAAGTTAGAATAACCAGTCATATCAAACTATATGATATGAAATAAAATGAAGGGAAAGAAAATGAATTGGAATGAGAAGTTGTCAGCATAGCGATGGTATTAAAGCCATGGGGCTGGGTAAAAACACAAGTCCATGGACGGAGCTATGGGAAACTCTGACATTGATAGTTCAGGAAGGGAAGGAGAAGCTTTTCATAGAGAAAAATAAAGAACAAGTCAGGGAAAAGGTAAAGACTGATTAGGGCAAGACTGGCTCCTTTTCAACTACTGGACTTGAAACATTTTGTTGATGGGGGTGAGGCAATTTTATAGAAACTCTCCCACAAATGGAAGTTATGTGCTCTTCTTGAAGCAGATGTTTTTTTCTGATGTTCTTAGAAGCATATGTAAGTTTATTTTATACATATTAATATGTATATCTAATATTTTACATGTCTGACGTATAATACACTCACGTGAGTAAAAATTATTCTTAAAATATAAAAATGTAAAGACAAGTATATCCTTATTTCTATTGACATGTCAATTTCTATTATATGTATAGTAATCTTGGCAACATCTCTCATGATGATGGATGGATTTTTTTTTTTTTTTTTTTTTTGAGACAGAGTTTCTCTCTGTCACCCAGGCTAGAGTGCAGTGGCGCGATCTCAGCTCACTGCAACCTCTGCCTCCTGGGTTCAAGCGATTCTCCTGCCTCAGCCTCCTGAGTAGCTGGGATTACAGGCACCTACCACCACGCCCAGCTAATTTTTGTATTTTTTTTATTTTTATAGAGACAGAGTTTCACCATGTTGGCCAGCCTGGTCTTGAACTCCTGACCTCAGGTGATCCACCCGCCCCAGCCTCCCAAAGTGTTAGGATTACAGGGGTGAGCCACCATGCCTGGCCGATGGACTGATTTTTAACAAAGCACCAAAGTAATTCAAAATGGGAAAAGAAGTATTTTTTTTTTTCCAAAAAGCCCATTTTTCTGGAAAACTTGTGAGAGAAAACTAAGAGAATATTCTTTTGTGTGGATGAGGCAAATATTTCTTAGACAGATATAGAAAGCAATAATCATAAAATCATAAAAAGGAACACAAGACTATCAAATTATAACTGGGATTAGATAGTCCAGAATAATTTTAATAATTCATGTAAATGATTCACGTATTTTCCATGCTTAATCTTACCTAACAATCAACTATATTTTCAGTTGTTTCTTAAGTATGAATATTTGTCTTGATAAGTAGATGGTACACTATCCATAAAGTTACTGAAACAATTTTATATATGTATTTTTCTTTTTCTTCCATTGATAGTATATTCATAAATCATGTCCACCACATTATCTGGCATTGTACTCCTTAATTTGTCCAGCTTTTCAAATTTCTGTATTACTAAATAATTTTCTTTGCAAGGACATTTTTTCACAGGACCCATACGCATTATGATTTTGAAAGTTACAGAAAAAATTAATTAATTAACTTAGTAAACAATGCTGGCAGGCCCTCAAATGGTCCCCAGTGATTCTTGCCTTCTGGTACAAATGGCATATGTCTTTCCTTTGAGTATAGGTTGCACCCGTTGACTTTCTTCTAAGGAAAATAATACAGCACAAGTGATGTGATGCCACTTCTAAAATTAGTTTATAAAATGACTGGGACTTCTGCCTTGTCCTTCTCTCTTGTTCTCTAATCTCTTAGAATCCTCTTTCTGGGGAAAGCTGCTACATTGTAAGTAGCCCTACTAAGAACCCACATAGACATCTCTGGAGTACACATATGGATGTCTGCAGCCCCTGCCAACACCTTGGTTGCAGCCTGAGACCTCCTGAGTCAGAGGCAGCCAGCTAAGCTATGCCCAATGTCCTGATCCACAGAAATGTTAATATAATGTTTATTGCTTTTAAGCAGCTAAGTTTTAGGGTAATTTTTTATGCAGCAGTAGATAATTAACATAAAGAACAAGAGAGTTATGTTGATATGCTGACGGTAGCAGGTCAACGAGGCTCAGTCACTGGCTGGGTGATTAAGGTCTAACGCTAGCCCCATAGTATCTCCCACTGAAAACTAATTTTGATAAAATTTATGAATTACCTAAATTATTAACCTTCAGAAGACACAGGAACAATACTATCAAAAGGACTAATAATAAATATTTGAATATCAAATGTCTACCTTATTCAAAAAGTATAAATCTTCACGTTTATTTCATTGTTCTTAGAATACTAAATTTGAACAATATAAAAGAGTCACAAATAACCTTTTCATATTTATACATAGCTCCTCAACTTCAGCTATGGTACAGTCTCTAACTGCAATGCTATATGCTGGGAAGAAAATCTTTGTATCTAGATTTATTGGGTGTTAGAACTGCATTATGACATTCTGTTCCACCCCACCTCTCTGTACTTTCCTCAGTCATGGATACTGGTGATCAGGCATTGCTAGCACCCTGCTCTAAGCACCGTGGATTTCTCGGGCACTTGCCTGTAAAGCAGAGCAGCCCCATCACAAGTAAATGTACCATAATTAATAAGGAAAAGACCTTCAATGTTTGCTTTTCTCATACTTTCTTTATCCCTAGAAATTTTACCATATGCAATATTTCATACAAGTGAACTGAACATGAGAGATGTACTGTTTTCTAGGAGGACTATAATCTTGTAATTGTCAAAATTAATTTTAAAAATCAAAACAAAAACGGACATACTACCAAACAATATAAAAGTCACAGGAGTTTTAATATTAAGATATTTATTTTAAGGATTGTTGTTGTTGTTGTAAAACAACAACAGGTTTTGGCATAAATGTAGTTTTATCTGAGAGATTCTATCCAGCAAACTTCAAAGACTTTTCTGTATGGGACTGCCATCTAGTGGGCAGTCCAGTGAGGCTAGCTAATAACAGTAGGAAACTTGGTTTGGTATTGGTAAGCAGAGCCATTTTGTTACACAAATATTTATTGAGCACCTGCTACATGCGAAGTACTTCCTTATAAGCTGTGGGATATTTTTAAAATGATTAAAAACTTAGACCCTAAGTTCAAACGTTTTTTCGTTCTTTTCACTGGAATTTTAAAACTACAACCTGCTACGCAGTTTCTTTTAATCTCATGACTTCAAATTATTTAACAGTACTGTGATATTTAAAAAGCCTCCATTGTCTTCTACATACTGTTCCTCCCTCCTAACCCCTGGCCTATTATGAATTTAAAATAAATTATGGTAGAATAAATAGAAAGTGGTTTTGAATCAAACCAGAGTTTTGAAGAATCAATATGAAATGAAAATGCTATTAATATTGGAATTTCTCCTGCTGGCTTAGTCAATGACAAATTTCCTCAGGAAAATTTAGGCTGGGCATGGTGGCTCATGCCTGTAATCCCAGCACTTTGGAAGGCCAAGGTGGGTAGATCACGAAGTCAAGTGTTCAAGACCAGCCTGGCCAACACAGTGAAACCCTGTCTCTACTAAAAATACAAAAAATTAGCCAGGCGTGGTGGTGGGTGCCTGTAATACCAGCTACTTGGGAGGCTGAGGCAGGAGAACTGCTTGAACCTGGGAGGTGGAGCTTGCAGTGAGCCAAGATCACGCCACTGCACTCCAGCCCGGAGGACAGTGCAAGACTCCTTCTCAAGAAAAAAAAAAAAAAAAGAAAAAGGAAATTTAGTTTTCCCTAAACAACAAAATCAGGTGTGACATTTATTGTTAAGGCTCACTATTTATTTTATCTACTGAGTTTTAAATGAAGTTTTACATTTTGGACTGGCAACTGCAAAAAACATATCTTAAAGGCCAAAGACAAGCATACCCAGCCGACTCAGAATGAATACATGGAAGCTCTTATAATTATTCATGAGATTATAATGATTTATTTGGGAAGGTCATTAGAAAAACTTTATTTCTAATATATTTCCATATCACAGTTCACTAAAAATAATAGTTGTCATTTGTATAGTGCTTTGAAGTTCATAAAATGCTTTTACAAACTGTATTTTATTCACACATGTGTGGGCAGATATTCATTTCCAGTGTAACACATGAGGTATTTAGATTTCACACAGCTGGCAGACCAGTGCTTCTCCTTTAAGTCAATTTGGGCTATTATCTGGAAAAACGTGAGATTTTTCACAGTTAGTAGAAGATGTGATTAATTCTCTTTTTCTAGTGTAGTGAATGGACTTAAGAATTGAGGGGAAAACTTAAATCCAAATTTAAGTGTATTTTTCTACTATATAATTTACTTGGTAGAAAACCATTTTACTGTTTAAAATTGTATCTATTTCACAGAAGATAGCTAGTTTAGGGATTATTTACGTTCTTATTGCAAATTCTTTTTCATCTATCTCTACTTAGCTCAAGGCAAATGTGTTACCCCAAAAATTACAAATTCATTGCACTTGGATTTCCTGAAATTATTTTGTGATCCTACACTTACTGTCTTTCCTTTGAAACAGTTTATGCTCATCATTCAAACTCACACACAGTTAAATCCAACTCATTACTTAGCATCAATTTTCTAACATATGTTAAATTTGTTTGGTTTGTTTTGGTTTTGATTTATTTTTTGTTGTTGGTTTTTTAGTTCTCTGCATGTTTCAACAGGCATCTTATTCAGCACATGATCCTGGAGTGTTTTTCTAGTATATTATCAGTCAGATTTTCTTCAACATTATCATTACCACTAGAAGCATTACCAGTTCTATAAAAACATCATAAAAGGCTGTGTTTAGTGTTAAACACTTTTCAATACTGATATGTGATAATAATGCAGTGCCTTCTTTATGATTTAAAGCACCATCAAATAATTTACTCAAGTTCGATAAATTTGGTGTCTGGAGACTTTTGTACTTACTTTCTGTGTGGCTCTGGTAAGCCATTCCTTTGCTTTTCTAGTCTGAGATTCCTCATTTACGAATAGAGGATAATAAGACAACATAGGACTTATATGAGATAAAATTGAAACCATTTTTAAAGTCACACAGTAAAGCATAAAACAGTATTTAAAATGTGCCCTTAAAAAACAAGTTTATCTAAGATGTATCATATATATTTTAGATAAGTTTACTATTTATGCCAGACACACACACACACACACACACACACACAAATCATCTTTTATTACCTTTCAAGGAGAAATTTTTAAACAAAAACAAGAAACACTATATACTTTTAAAAAAATATTTGCGACACTGATACTGGGATTTGGGGAGGAAATTGGGAGTTATATGCTTATTGTTATGTAGCCATTTTCCTGGTTCTTTTGAATTGTTCTTAAGGTGTAATGTTTTCTTCATAATGGTCAAGTATTTTCTTTTGCTTAAAAATGATAGTTCACTTTGAAAGCAAAGATCCATATAACACACTCTTCGTTTAAATCTATATAATGAAATAAAATCTTTATGTCCACACATTTTGAGCTCCTACCTTCATGCATTTATAGTGTGTTACATTTCCCAGTTTTCTCATATTTAATGTTTTATGGCCTGTTCTCCAGATTCAGGTAGTAAAATGTTAGAAGGTATATTTAAATAGACAGAAAGGCTGCAGAAATGTATTTAATTACAGACAGCTTAGAATAAAAACCTTTGCCCAGTTTCAAAATAGGTTGCACCAAAAACTAATGAGCAGATGAAAAATCTGATATGTTCTCTAATGAAGCCTGGTGAACTATGCATGTGCTGTTGGATATTGACCTAAAAATTGCTACTTGGTATTCAGCCAAATTCAACCAAGGCCTTTTAATCACTGGTTAGCAGTTTTTCATTTGCATAAATACTAGGTATTTAAATGCCCCTGCCCCATACCCATATATCACTCATTTGCATAATGGAAAATAACAGAGGCAAAATACAATTCAATCCAGTATGTTTGGAAGAAAAAAGGATGACTGAACATTGAAAAACCATTTATGAAAAAAATCTTTATCAGAAATTACGTATTGAATTAGCCAACTCTCTTCTTTAATATTCAAATCTTCTGTACTCAACTATCTTGTGGCAAGTTTCACAGACGATTGCACAAACAAATTAGAAATATATCTCAGAATGATTATAGGGCCAGACAGCTTATGTACCCTGGCCTACATTTACCTGTATTAGGTGTTTAAAGACCAAAACACTAGGTACATAAATGTCCCAGCCACATAACTATATACTATTCATCCGCTGATAAAATATAGTAAGGGGGCTGTAAGCTCAAAATAACCATTTAGGAGTCTCTAGTATATGAAAACACATTTAGGTATGAACTGTGCCACAGTTGGGTGATTAGAAGTAACTCCCCACAAGACTTAATTCTGTCCTGAAAGATGGGTTGATGACTCACTCATGGAAGTTTCAATAGCTGGCAAGTTCAAGAAGGATATCTAAGGGGAAGACATTTGAATGGTGGAGATATACAAACTCAGGATTTATGGGCAGCCAGTTTCTGCCAAGTGAACCAAGTAACAGAAAGCTCATCTCAGAAACATTAATCGACAATGAGAGAGACAGAGGAGAGTTGGAGGGTTTACATTTTACATTTCACGTGATTCTTTTTGTTCCTGTTTGTTGCTTCTCTTTCAATGATGCCCACTTGAATTTCTGCCTCAAATTTCGTTTTAAAAACTATAGACAAAACTTAGACTACATACAGTCAGTTTGTTTGTTGGATTGTCTATATGTTTAAGCTGGCTCAAGTTGATTTCTTATATTCACAACAAAAAAACCTTCATACAGCAAATCATGAGATAAAACTGTGAGGGATTAGAGAACGAAATAGGTTATATTCGATTTTAAAGTGATCTTGTAAAAGTAAATCATCTACAACATAAGGAATTTTAGAAAAACAATATTTTCTAAGCAAGTCAATATAAGTTTTAGAGATCTTCCTTCCACTGATTGTATTTTTTTACCCTACTTTAAAAAGGATCCACTTTCCTCTTGTCCTTATTCCACCAAAAACCCCATTAACACTTCCACATTATAATGAATACATTGTAAATTGTTAAAGATGACCAATAGTTCAATAAATTAGTATTTGGGTTAAACAGAGCAAATTATCCACTTACTCTACTGCTAACATTAGGTAACAATTTTGGGTAACAATAGGCGTGGCCTGTTATTAGCTAGATGAGCTATCAGTTCTTACAAATCCAGGAATACGATCTGACAATATTGCATATTGCAATCATTTGTGAAACAATATTGAAAAGTAATGGGGTTTATTCGAACTTAATGCTCAACTGAGACTAAACACTGAATGTACTCTGCTATTTACATTTTATTTTAATCTGAATGAACATCAATTATACATGTGTCTTATGCAGTGTCAAACTTAATTGAAGAGTGTGCATAATTTATTAGCATAATCTTTATATTTCTCAAATGACAAAATATTCTCAATAATATAATTCACACTAAGAAATATAAGGACTTTTATATCTAGTGAGTATAAACTCAGTCCTGTTCTTTATGTAGAATATATATATATGTATTTTTTAATAATCAACAATTCTAGAAATATCCTAGAAAACAGTTCTATTGCTTAATTTTACTTTCTACTATGCAAGTTTTCTTTATTCTTATCTTTAAATACGTCTTCTCAAATTTTTCTATTTTACTGTTACATCTATACTTGGGAAGTTCAGGTTTAAAATACGTATTTAGTAATACATATTAAGATTTTCACAATGGGATATTTAGTAATGTGCTTCTGTGTATAGAAACACATACAGATACAAACATATATGTTGTTTATTATTGAAGTAAATGTTTTTGTTTTCATCAAACTATGTTTCTGAGCAATAAAGTCAATAAATACTTTAAGACTGGAACAAAAATAAGTCTAACATTTTGAGTTAAAAAGTTACTCTTATTTTTATTTATTTATTTATTTATTTATTTATTTTGAGATGGAGTCTCACTCTGTCGGCAGACTGGAATGCAGTGGCACGATCTCAGCTCACTGCAACCTCCGCCTCCCAGGTTCAAGCGATTCTCCTGTTTCAGCCTCCCGAGTAGCTGGGACTACAGGCATGTACCACCACACTCAGCTAATTTTTGTATTTTTAGTAGAGATGGGGTTTCACCATGTTGGCCAGGATGGTATCAATCTCTTGACCTTGTGATCTGCCCACCTCAGCCTCCCAAAGTGCTGGGATTACAGAAGACAGCCACCATGCCTGGCCAAAGTTATTCTATTTTCAATAAAATTTTCTTACTTAGTATAATAATTGTTAAATGCTTGTGATTTTTGTACATTAATTTTGTATCCTGAGACTTTGCTGAAGTTGCTAATCAGCTTAAGGAGATTTTGGGCTGAGACAATGGGGTTTTCTAGATATACAATCATGTCATCTGCAAACAGGGACAATTTGACTTCCTCTTTTCCTAATTGAATACCCTTTATTTCCTTCTCCTGCCTGATTGCTCTGGCCAGAACTTCCAGCACTATGTTGAATAGGAGCGGTGAGAGAGGGCATCCCTGTCTTGTGCCAGTTTTCAGAGGGAATGCTTCCAGTTTTTGCCCATTCAGTATGATATTGGCTGTGGGTTTGTTGTAGATAGCTCTTATTATTTTGAGATACGTCCCATCAATACCTAATTTATTGAGAGTTTTTAGCATGAAGGGTTGTTGAATTTTGTCAAAGGCCTTTTCTGCATCTATTGAGATAATCATGTGGTTTTTGTCTTTGGTTCTGTTTATATGCTGGATTACATTTATTGATTTGCGTATGTTGAACCAGCCTTGCATCCCAGGGATGAAGCCCACTTGATCATGGTGGATAAGCTTTTTGATGTGCTGCTGGATTCGGTTTGCCAGTATTTTATTGAGGATTTTTGCATCAATGTTCATCAAGGATATTGGTCTGAAATTCTCTTTTTTGGTTATGTCTCTGCCAGGTTTTGGTATCAGGACGATGCTGGCTTCGTAAAATGTGTTAGGGAGGATTCCCTCTTTTTCTATCGATTGGAATAGTTTCAGAAGGAATGGTACCAGTTCCTCCTTGTACCTCTGGTAGAATTCAGTTGTGAATCCATCAGGTCCTGGACTCTTTTTGGTTGGTAAGCTATTGATTATTGCCACAATTTCAGAACCTGTTATTGGTCTATTCAGAGATTCAACTTCTTCCTGGTTTAGTCTTGGGAGGGTGTATTTGTCGAGGAATTTATCCATTTCTTCTAGATTTTCTAGTTTATTTGCATAGAGGTGTTTGTAGTATTCTCTGATGGTAGATTGTATTTCTGTGGGATCGGTGGTGATATCCCCTTTTTTGTTTTTTATTGCATCTATTTGATTCTTCTCTCTTTTCTTCTTTATTAGTCTTGCTAGCGGTCCATCAATTTTGTTGATCTTTTCAAAAAACCAGCTCCTGGATTCATTAATTTTTTGAAGGGTTTTTTGTGTCTCTATTTCCTTCAGTTCTGCTCTGATTTTAGCTATTTCTAGCCTTCTGCTAGCTTTTGAATGTGTTTGCTCTTGCTTTTCTAGTTCTTTTAATTGTGATGTTAGGGTGTCAATTTTGGATCTTTCCTGCTTTCTCTTGTGGGCATTTAGAATCACAAGCATTCTTGTACACCAATAACAGACAAACAGAGAGCCAAATCATGAGTGAACTCCCATTCACAATTGCTTCAAAGAGAATAAAATACCTAGGAATCCAACTTACAAGGGATGTGAAGGACCTCTTCAAGGAGAACTACAAACCACTGCTCAATGAAATAAAAGAGGATACAAACAAATGGAAGAACATTCCATGCTCATGGGTTGGAAGAATCAATATCGTGAAAATGGCCATACTGCCCAAGGTAATTTATAGATTCAGTGCCATCCCCATCAAGCTACCAATGACTTTCTTCACAGAATTGGAAAAAACTACTTTAAAGTTCATATGGAACCAAAAAAGAGCCCGCATCGCCAAGTCAATCCTAAGCCAAAAGAACAAAGCTGGAGGCATCACGCTACCTGACTTTAAACTATACTACAAGGCTACAGTAACCAAAACAGCATGGTACTGGTACCACAACAGAGACATAGATCAATGGAACAGAACAGAGCCCTCAGAAATGATGCCGCATAGCTACAACTATCTGATCTTTGACAAACCTGACAAAAACAAGAAATGGGGAAAGGATTCCCTATTTAATAAATGGTGCTGGGAAAACTGGCTAGCCATATGTAGAAAGCTGAAACTGGATCCCTTCCTTACACCTTATACCAAAATTAATTCAAGATGGATTAAAGACTTATATGTTAGACCTAAAACCATTAAAATCCTACAAGAAAACCTAGGCAATACCATTCAGGACATAGGCGTGGGCAAGGACTTCATGTCTAAAACACCAAAAGCAATGGCAACAAAAGCCAAAATCGACAAATGGGATCTCATTAAACTAAAGAGCTTCTGCACAGCAAAAGAAACTATCATCAGAGTGAACAGGCAACCTACACAATGGGAGAAAATTTTTGCAACCTACTCATCTGACAAAGGGCTAATATCCAGAATCTACAATGAACTCAAACAAATTTACAAGAAAAAAACAAACAACCCCATCAAAAAGTGGGCAGAGGACATGAACAGACACTTCTCAAAAGAAGACATTTATGCAGCCAAAAAACACATGAAGAAATGCTCCTCATCACTGGCCATCAGAGAAATGCAAATCAAAACCACAGTGAGATACCATCTCACACCAGTTAGAATGGCCATCATTAAAAAAGCAGGAAACAACAGGTGCTGGAGATGATGTGGAGAAATAGGAACACTTTTACACTGTTGGTGGGACTGTAAACTAGTTCAACCATTGTGGAAGTCAGTGTGGCGATTCCTCAGGGATCTCGAACTAGAAATACCATTTGACCCAGCCATCCCATTACTGGGTATATACCCAAAGGACTATAAATCATGCTGCTATAAAGACACATGCACACGTATGTTTATTGCGGCACTATTCACAATAGCAAAGAGTTGGAACCAACCCAAATGTCCAACAACGATAGACTGGATTAAGAAAATGTGGCACATATACACCATGGAATACTATGCAGCCATAAAAAATGATGAGTTCGTGTCCTTTGTAGGGACATGGATGAAACTGGAAAACATCATTCTCAGTAAGCTATCGCAAGGACAAAAAACCAAACACCGCATGTTCTCACTCATAGGTGGGAATTGAACAATGAGAACTCAGGGACACAGGAAGGGGAACATCACGCTCCGGGGACTGTTGTGGGGTGGGGGGAGGGGGGAGGGACAGCATTAGGAGATACACCTAATGCTAAATGATGAGTTAATGGGTGCAGGAAATCAACATGGCACATGGATACATATGTAACAAACCTGCACATTGTGCACATGTACCCTAAAACCCTAAAGTATAATAAAAAAAAAATAAATAAAAAAAAAAATAATTGTTAAATGCTATAACTCCACCACCCTTGCTCAATGATGTGACCTGAGGAACAATAACTAAGCATGTGAAAATAGACTGAAAAAAGTGATAACATGAAATCAGAGTATAGAACATCACTGAGGCATTTAAAGTGGTGCAGAATGCAAGAGCACAGCGAAGAGATTAAGGGTCTGCTGGACTATGTTGGATCATTATTCAGTACTAATAATTTGTGACGATAACTAAAGAAAAGCTTATAGTAGACTGGATTTTCTAGTGCTCTTTCTAGTCCTTTCTATTCCTCCATATCTCAGACCATATGACCAGTAAGTAGGAGAGCAGGAAGTGCTGTCATCTTGGAAGGAAAACTAACTGAATTTATTTTTGTTTGGTTAAATCAGTGTTGCTGTATGAAAAGCCATTAAGAATACATAAACAAAAAAGCCATGTAAAAAAAAAAGACATGTATAAAAACAAAAAATATAAAAACTAGTACTTATGCCAAGCACTGGAGCTCAAGTCTGTAATCCCAGCACTTTGGGAGGCCAAGGTGGGAGGATTGCTCGAGTCCATGAGTTTTGGTGCACAGCCTATATCCAGTCTACAATCAGTCTATGCTGTAAGCCTTCACCATACTGCTACAAGAATCTGAGGGGTTTTTTTTTTTCTGACAACAGATCTTTGCCTTCACATGAGGTAGGCCATGACACCTGGGAGTATCAGAGAGGAATTCTCAACCAATTACAGGAAAAAAATCTTGTTCTATGAATACCCCAACTTCTACAATCCCAGGAGGAACAACTCTGAATTGTACTCAGTACAGTCTCAAAGAAGGACTCAGAACGATGGATCCCTAATGCCCACAGTAATAATCTGCTGAGTAACGCATCCTGATTGGATTTCAGCCCTAATCTGTCTCACTTCCCACCCCACCCCCTATGGATGCCTTGTAGGGCAAACTCCCAAATAAACTTTTTCACTCAAACTCTTATCTAAAGGCTGGTTTCTGGGCAAACCAAACCTAGGACAATTGTTACCACAAGTGGTCCTAGAAAGCAGGTTCTTGGACTTGTGGAACTGGATCACTTATTGCTCACATGACCACAAGTGTCCAATGGCTGGTGATAAGTGGGGTAGTGACAATAGCTGGTGCACTGTGGCATGACAATTACTGTGTGTCTCTCTAGTGCTTGAAAATAACTGAAAGAGTGAATTTGGAATGTTTCACAATGAAATGATAAATGCTTGAGGTGATGGATTCCCAACCCCCCGACATACATTACACATTGTATGTCTATATCAAAACATCATATGTACCCCATAAATATATACAACTATTATACACCCATAATACTTATTTTTTTTTTAATATTGGGGATTAGGATGAAAAGGGTTCAATGGCTTATGAAATAGTGCTAGTATTTGAAACATGTATAATTTTGTAATTACAAAGATGTTGGAGTTGGTCCATGGTATGAATTGTGATTGTTTCCCTTAACAAAGGAACCAACAAACTCTAGTCAGCTATCAACTCAGAGGGTCTCAATGATAGCATTTAAAGAGCCCTTAATCTCCTGCCACCAAGGTCTGGCTATGCTGGACATCATGTCCAAGGTTTGATTGTAAGGGTGAAGGAATTACAAAAATAGGTTGAATTTATTCCCTGGAAAATATTCTATACTAAAGTCAGGGAAATACAAAATGACAAAAGATCAACAAAGAACTCTGTTTAAAGAGAAACAGTGTGACAATAGCTATAAAGCCTGATAACTATGCCCTCCTTCAACAGGCAGGATCTTTAGTGTGAACTTCTTATAGTAATTTGATATAACAGGTTTCCCATTTTGTGTTGTTTTCTAGAAAACCCAGAGCTCAATTTTCAAATCACTCCTATTAGTCATTGAGGATTTCACACTATGGGTTCTCTGTACAACCTTATATATTAGTCATGTTAGGCTAGATTTTGCAATAGTAATGAACAATCACAAATCACAGCACCTTAAAACAGCAGTTTATTTTATTTTATTTTTTGAAACAGGGTCTCACTCTGTCATCCAGGCTGGCGTGAAGTGGCACATTCATGGCTCACTGCAGCCTTGACCTTCCTGAACTTAGGTGATCCTCCCATCTCAGCCTCCGGAGTAGCTGGGACAACATGTGTGTAGCTGGGACAACAGGACAAATGCCCTGCTAATTTTTGCATTTTTGTAGATATGAGGTTTCGCCATGTTGCCCAAGCTGGTCTTGAACTCCTGGACTCAAGCAATCCATCCACTTCAGCCTCCCAAAGTATTGGGATTACAGGCTTGAGCCACCCTGCCCTGGCCAAAAGTTTATTTTCTACTCATGCTATGCGTCTACCTTAGCATATTTTTGTTTTGGAAATATGATGATAGAGCATTAAGCATCACAAACGTTGCTGGCCATCATGGCACAAGAAAAGAAAGAATGGAAAAGTATTCAGTGGCTCTCAAACTTCCTCTCAGAAATAACAAATGTCACTTGTGCTCACATTTCATTGACCAAATCTATTCACTTGCCCCTACCTAACTTGAAGGAAGCACGAAAATATAATCCTACCATGTGCCCATAGAAGAACAAAAACTAATTTTTCGATGGCACTGCTGACCATCATGCCTCACTGGCTTCAAGATGTGTTTATTTTACTTAATGCCTCCTTGCTCCTATTTAATCATCCAACCATTGTTTCCATCTTTAATCATTTTTAAAATTATTAATGCATTATTTTCCATCATTTTCCAATTATAATTTAATCCTTTTAGAATAAAGCTTGGTTTTATATATATATATATATAAAATATTATATATAGTATATATAATATATACTATATATTATATTATATACTATTAATATGTAATTATATATTATAACATATTATTTTATATACAATTAATATGTAATTACATGTAATATTACTATAATATATATTATTAGAGATAGCAAATATGTCACTTATTCACCTAATTTTTTCATACGTTAAAAATAAGCATATGATAGTCACATACTTGTGTTCTTTCCACATACATTTCCAACAACTTTTCCAAGTTCAGTGTTGAGCAGTAAATATAAGAGACAATTTTCCTCCTAGCAATGGATGCTCCTAGTGAGAAAGTGTCAAGAAGCAATGCTGTTGCCATGGTTATCTGATTGTGGTAGGGCTTGTTCATGTAATTTCACAAATTCTTGTCATATGTATTAACTAACAACTTTTCATTTACTAACATTGCTCAATATTTAAACAAATTTTTAGATGCATGCTTCCAAAAGTAGTAACACAACGATTTGCATTCGTGTCAATAATGAATACATTACTATTAATATATCTCTGAGAAAGAGAATAAACATCTCTTTATATGCTTGCTTTGTTTTCTTTTTATTGTCCACTTGGATTTCACTTTATTAATCTTTACTAAAGGAATTCAAATATGAATTTTCACTTCCTGCTATCTCTATTAAAAATGAGCTTTAGCCCATTCCTAGATGAATAAGAAACTTGTAGTTGTAAATTTAAAAACTGGAAAAAATGCTATGATGGGTATAAGTTGATTATCTCATTTCAGTTTTAAGACACATGCTGATGGCAGTGGTAAATGTTAGAACCATGATTTAAACCAATTTTATTATCCTTATTCTTCCCAAATTCACAGCATTTTCCCTCACCCATTTATGTAGGTTTCAATGCTGTATAAAGTTTGTTGGCTGCACATTACTGGGTTAATATCATCATATAATTTTTTAGTAAAATGTTTATAAGAATAAATAATAGAAGAAAATGAGGCAACAGCACATTAGAGGAAAGTACAATAGAAATTAGCATAGTTTTCTATATTCTAAGATTTACATGAAAAATTCATGGAAAACTTTTCTGCAGATGTTTTATCATTTTATTATTGCTATATGCTAACATGCTGATTGAAGTGACCATAGCTGCCATTTAAAGGATAGCCACATGCACACACACATTATACAACTGAATGTATATGGCGACTTAACAAAAAAAAAAGATGTGTTGGGTGGGAGTTGAGTCAAAAAGTCAGAAATAAGCAAATAAAGAACCAGTACATTAAGCTGATCGTAATGGCAAGACTCTGAAGTTCAAAAAGAATACATTTGCCAGAACTTACAAACGCATATAAGTACTGATGTTTATCAATCAGCTGATTAAACAATAAGTGCATGAAAACTAGTTACGGAGAAAGGCAAGCTCCTTAACTCTGGTAAGGTCCTTAGACATAAAATATATGACATTTCAGAAAACTCTTTTCAAATTATACCTTGGGTTTTATCCAGTTTTTGACCCTTTAAACACTTTCTAAACACTGTAAAAAGGATTTTCTGTTCACCAACTATTGGATACAATTATGCTCAGCTGGATCGCAGTGAAAAACAAAAGAGAAAGGTTGTTGGGATTTCACAGGCAAAGTCAAGGTCCCGAGGGAGCCAGCTGTGCAAAAGGCACATCTATATCCTTAAGAGAATGAAACTCCTTCCCCTTTTAGGTGTAAAATTTAAGTAAGCCGGGCACGGTGGCTCATGCCTGTAATCCGAGCACTTTGGGAGGCTGAGGCTGGTGGATCGCCTGAAGTCAGGAGTTCAAGACCAGCCTGACCAACATAGTGAAACCCCATCTCTACTAAAAAATACAAAAAACTAGCCAGGCGTGGTGGTGGGCGCCTGTAATCCCAGCTACTAGGGAGGCTGAGGCAGGAGAATCACTTGAACCTGGGAGGCAAAGGTTGTGGTGAGCCAAGATCATGCCATTGCACTCCAGCCTGGGCAACAAGAGCAAAACTCTGTGTCAAAAAAAAAAAAAAAAAAATTAAGAAATAACAACAAAATAACAAAAAGAAAATATGTTAGGGTTACATTTTCAGGATATTTTATCTTGGGCTGGAGATCTCAAGAACTCCATGTCCTTTGGGAGGCCGAGGCGGGTGGATCAGGAGGTCAGGAGATCAAGACCACGGTGAAACCCCGTCTCTACTAAAAAATACAAAAAAATTAGCCGGGCGTGGTGGCGGGCGCCTGTAGTCCCAGCTACTCGGAGAGGCTGAGGCAGGAGAATGGTGTGAACCCAGGAGGCGGAGCTTGGAGTGAGCCAAGATTGCGCCACTGCACTCCAGCCTGGGCGACAGAGCGAGACTCCGTCTCAAAAAACAAAACAAAACAAAACAAAAAAGAACTCCATGTCCTCAGACTAATTCTATATAATATTATATCACTGGCAAAAATTAGTCTTCAAAAGAACAAATTATTTATGTGATCATATTTATTTTAATCTCATGGCTTTTACAGCATCCTATCTTCTCCTAGAGAACCAGACACACAAAAAACCCTAATGCAAGTAATTATGTAAATAACAACATATGCATTATTCATCTTTTTTTTTTTTAGCTATTATGCATACAATTGTTTCCTGAGCTGATTATACTTCTGCTTGTCTTTTAGACTCATACACATTTAATATCTATCTAGCAAAGTTGTTTTAAGGATATGGTAATCTATCTACAATTATTTGAATGGTAACTTCTAGTTATTGCAGCTAGTGTCTTTCTCAGCCTCCACTTCAAAAACACTTTAATAATGGCATTTTAAAATTAAAATTTCTATCATAATATTCTGTGATTTTTTTAGAAAGACAGGATATCTGCTGAGTTCGTGGATATACTTCTAAAGTCTGAAGTGAGGCAATTACATAAATTCTAATCACTATCAAACGATTTCATATCTGCTCAGTCAAACCTGTGTTTGTGTGCCTAACTTGTGAAAAATTAATTGAGAATTTTCAGTGCATGTATTGAGGACATTAACTCTACTCTGATTTCTTCAGTGAATGACTATGTGTGCATTCCTTAAGTACCTTCAGATACTTTTAGACATGGAGTTGTGATGATAGCTTTGCTACCCACTGAAAACAGTATGGAGGTTCCCAAAAAATTAAAAATAGAACTACCATACGATCCAGCAGTCCCACTTCTGGGTATAGATCCAAATGAAACGAAATCAATATGTCGGAGAGATATCTGCACCCTCATGTTCATTGCAGCATTATTCACAGTAGCCAAGATATGGACACAATCTATGTGTCCATTGTGGAAAAATGGATAAAGGAAATGTTTATGCACACACACACAGACACATATTCGTGTGTCTCTGTGTGTATATATTTTTATGACTGAATAATCCACTCTATGTGTGTGATAATATTCTTCACATAGAGTGGAATATTATTCAGCCATAAAAAGAAGGAAATATTGCCATTTGTAACAGCCTGGATGAACCTGGAAGACATTATGCTAAACTAAATAACCCAGATGCAGAAAGACAAATACTTCATGATCTCAATGATATGTGGAAACTAAAAAAACGTCAAGCTTGGAGAAGCAAAGAATAGAATGGAGGTTACCAGGGGTCCGAAGGTAGAGGAAATGAAGAGATTTGCATCAAAGGGTACAAGCTTTCATTGTAAGATAAACAAGGAGTCAGGGGCAAGACGACCGACTAGAAGCCACCAGAGGGCCCCTCTTCCATGAAGAGGAACCAAAATATCAAGAAACCTTCATAATTCAAACAGATCTTTGGGGAGAAAATATTGAGGGTCAATAGAGGGGACACAGACACCACAGATTAAAAGGGAAGGAGCAGGGCACCCTGCTAATAGTTGCTGGGATCCCGGACCAGCCCCTGGACCCAGACTGGACCGAAGGAGAGGGTGAGTGAAGGAACTTGGGGTTACTACATTCCTGCAATGGACTCCTGAGATTTTAGCTACAGGAGTTCTCATGACCCCCCCATAAAGAGTTGTACCGGCAGGGGGAGCTCTCATGACCCCCGCAGACAATTGGATTGATAAGGGGAGCTGCTCGGAGACCAAGCAGAGGCCAGCTTGAACTAGCATGGAGCCCAGAAGGCTTTGCTGTGCTGTGCAGATGCAGCATAGTGTGAACATAGGTGCCCATCTCCAAGGTTCTCCACCTTGTACTGAGCAGCTACAACCCCTGCTGTTTGGGGGACAGGGCAGGGCCCAGGACAGGCCCCACTGACACTGCTGCAGGACCGAGGTGCATTTGCTCCATGCTCCCCATTACCTGCAGGTCCCTTCCAAGACTTCCTGCCTGACTGCTCCCAAGGGAGGGTGCCCACAGCACAGTCTCCACTGCCCCACATAGAGGAGTGTGATGCGGGTTTGTGTGCCAGAGGAGGAGCAGGGCACTCCTCCCCTGTCAAGACCAGCCTGGGAAGTATGTGGCCTGATAGCCAAGAATTCTCCCTCAAGGAGTCCCATGGCCTGAAACACCTAAAACAGCTTAGCAATCTGAGTGCAAACGGAACAAGACTTAGCAGGTAGGGCCTGCTGCGGGACAGGGGCTGGACGGAGACCCATCAGGTCAGGGGAGCACTAGCTAGGCAGGCCCCATGGTTGCCTGCTGGGCTGAAAACCCCAGTCTGTGGGCACCATTCTGGTTGTACAGCTGTGGTGCCACTTCCCTGCCCAGTAGTCTTCCACCCCTAAGCCACTGTGTCGCCAGACCACGTGCTAATATACCCTATGACCAGGTTTGACTCCGGCAAGCATAGAGAGCCAGTGGGTCACCAAGGAGTTGCAGGTCCTGTGGTGTCCTAACCCTCAATGCAGTCAGCCCCTAAAGCATGAGGGAGTACAGCTTATCAATGTCAGTCTTGGGACAAAGGAAACATGAACATAGCACTAGTCACAGAAGGAGGTACCACCAAAGCTTCTGAATGGGCTTGGAGTCATCTCTTGCTCCTCCTCTTCCCTCACCAATGCACTGTTGCAAACAAGGCAGTGGCTCTTCGAATTGGGACCTGATAGCATGTGCTGAAAGAGACTACTTACTGAGATTCTCCAGCAGCTCCATTGGAGCTGAAGGTGAGGGTGAGCTGGGGGATGGTGCTTTTCAGGCTTCTCTGGCCCTTCAGTGGGCAATTATTGCTAAGAGCCTACCTGTTGGCTGTTACTATTATGCATCACCTATTGGATTACAGTTGAATTACACCACCAAACAAATACTACAAAAAGCAATGCCTCGGAAACCCCCTCCCTACTGGAACCTATCTCCCTACTGGAACATACCCAGAAATGAACCCAACCCATCATACACAACATACACCACAGTCATATCCTAAAGGGACAAAAGAATAAAAAATAAAAAGCCCCATTCAAACAACAGCAAATTCAAAAATAAAAATAAGTATCAGCTACCTCTGATAAGAAAGAATCAGTGCAAGAACTCTGGAAATACAAGAAGTCAGAGTGTTTTATCATCTCCAAAGAGTCGCACTAGCTCCCTAGCAATGGATCCTAACCAGATTGAAATGTCTGAAATGACAGATACAGAATTCAGAACATAGATGGCAAGAAAATTCAGTGAAATCCAAGAGAGAGTTGAAATCCAACCCAATGAAGCCAGAAAAGTGATCCAGGATTTGAAAGACAACATAGTTATAATAAGAAAAAAACTAGACTTTTGGAATTGAAAATTTTAATGCAGAAATTTCAAAATACAGTTTGAAGCCTTAAAAACAGACTAGAAGAAGCAAAAGAAAGAATTTCAGAGCTCAGAGACCAGTCCTTTGAATCAACCCAGTCAAAGATAAATAAGAAAGAATTTTAAAAAATGAACAAAGCTTCCAAGAAATGTGGGATTATGTAAAGCGACCAAACCAACAACTAATTGAAATTCCTGAGAGAGAAGAGAAAGTAAACAACTTGGAACATGTATTTGAGGATAAAATCCATGCAAGTTTCACCAATCTTGCTAGAGAAGTAGACCTGCAGATATAAGAAATACAAAAAAACTCCTGCAAAATTCTCTGCAAGACAACCATACCCAAGCCACATAGTCATCAGATTTTCCAAGGTTAACACAAAAGAAAAAAACATTTTAAAGACAGCTGGAGAAAAAGACCATATTAACTAAAAGGGGAAATCTCATCAGACTAACAGTAGACTATTCAGCAGAAATCTTACAAGCCAGATGAGATTGAAGCCTTTTTTCATCATTTTTTTTTTTTTTTTTTTTTTTTGTGACGGAGTCTCACTTTGTTGCCCAGACTGGAGTGTGGTGGCATAATCTGGGCTCACTGCACCTCCGCCTCCTGGGTTCAAGTGATTCTCATGCCTCAGCCTCCCAAGTAGCTGTGATTACAAGCATGTGCCACCACGCCTGGCTCATTTTTGTATTTTTAGTAGACATGGGGTTTCACCATCTTGGCCAGGATGGTCTCGAACTCCTGACCTCAAGTGATCCGCCCGCCTGGGCCTCCCAAAGTGCTGGGATTATAGGCATGAGCCACTGTGCCTAGCCTGTTTTCAGCATTCTTAAAGAAAATAAACTCTTGCCAAGAATTTCACATCCCACCAAACCATGCTTCATAAACTAAAGAGAAATAAAGTCTTTCCTAGTCAATCAATCATGCAGTCACTAAGGGAATTCATCCCTACAAGACATGCTTAAGAGAATTCTAAACATGGAAGCAAAAGAACAATACTTGCTATACAAAAGCACACATAACCAGCACTTTGGGAGGCCAAGGCAGGCAGATCACAAGGTCAAGATATCGAGACCATCCTGGCCAACATGGTGAAAAACATCTCTACTAAAAACACCAAAATTAGCTGGGTGTGGTGGTGCATGCCTGTAGTCCCAGCTACTTGGGAGGCTGAGGCAGGAGAATCACTTGAATCTGGGAGGCAGAGGTTGCAGAGAGCCGAGATCACACCATTGCCCTCCAGCCTGGGTGACAGAGCGAGACTCTGTCTCAAAAAAATAAAAACAAACAAAAAAACACACACGTAAGTACATATATCACAGACCCCATTAAGCAACTATACAATCAAGACTACAAAGTAACTCAGTCAACACCATGACAGGAACAAATCTTCACATATCAATATTAACCTTGAATGTAAGTGGCCTAAAAGCTCCACCTAAAAAACATAGAGTGGCAAACTGGATTTTTTAAAAGCCCAACCTTCTGCTGTCTTCAAGAGATCCATCTCTCATGTAATAACGTCCATAAGCTCAAAGTAAAGGGATAAAGTTCTATCATGCAAATAGAAAATGAAAAAAAGCAGGGGTCATTATTCTTAGATAAAACAAACTTTAAACCAACAACAGTTAAATTGACAAAGAAAAGAATTACATAATGATAAAGGTTTCAATTTTAAAAGAAGGCTTACTGATGCTAAATACATACATACCCAATATGGGAACACCCAGGTTTATAAAACAATTATTCTTAGGCCTAAAAATAGTTTTAGATAGCCACACTGTAATAGTGAAGGACTTCCAATGCCGCATTGACAACATTAGACAGCATTAGCATTAGCATTAGCATTAGACTGAGGCAAAAACTAAAAATGGCATCTGTATTTAAATACAAGATCTGATCAATTGGACCTAATAGACATTTACAGAATATTCTACCCAACAATTACAGAATATACATTCTCTGTTCTGCACATGGAATATACTGTAAGACTGACCACATGCTGAGTCATAAAGCAAGTCTCAAAAAGTTCAAAAATATTGAAATCATATCACGCATCTCCTTAGCCCACAGTGGAATAAAAATAGAAATCAGTACCAAGAGGAATTCTTAAAACTACACAGTTACCTGGAAACCAAATATCTTGCTCAGAATAACTTGAGTCAACAACCAAATTAAAGAAGAAATTTAAAATTATTTAAAACAAATAAAAATAAAGACACAATATACCAACATCTTTGGGTTCTGGCAAAAGTAATGTTAAGAGGAAAGCTTACAGTGCTAAACACCTGCATTAGAAAGAAGAAAGAGCTAAAATTAAAAACATAACGTATTACCTAAAGAAATTAGGAAAACAAGAACAAACTAAACCTAAAGCTAGCAATAGAAAAGAAATAACTAAAGACAGAGCAGAACTAAACAAAATGGAGACAAAAAAGTCATAACGAAGGATCAACAAAATGAAAAGTTGACTTTTTGAAAGGATAAAAGATTGGTAGACCATTAACTAGATTAACAAAGAAAAAAATAAGAGAAAATCTAAATAAGTGCAATCAGAAATGACAAAGGTGACATTACAAACAATCCCACAGAATACAAAAGATCCTCTGACACTACTGTGAATCTTTATATGCAAAAGCTAGAAAATCTAGACGAAGTGGATAAATTTCTGGAAACACACAACCTCCCAAGATTGAACCAGAAAGAAATAGCAACCTGAACAGAACAATAATGAGTTATGGCATTGAATCAGTAATAAAAAAAAAACCTACCAACCAAGAAAAGTCCTGGACCAAATGGACTCGCAGCGAAATCCTAACAGATGTGCAAAGACGAGCTGGTACCAATTCTACTGAAACAATTACAAGAAAATAAGAGAGAAGAATTCCATCATAACTTATTCTATGAATCCAGTATGAGCCTGATACCAAAATCTGCAAGTGACACACGAAAAAAAAGACAAAGAAAAGAAAGAAAACTACAGGCCAATATCCCTGATGAATATAGATGCAAAAATATTCAATATTCAACAAAATACTAGGAAACTGAATCCAGCAGCACATAAAAACATAATCCATCACAGTCAAGTGAGCTTTATTCCTGGGATGCAAGGATGATTCAACCTATGTAAGTCAATAAATGTGACTGACCACCTACGCAGAATTAAAGGCAAATGGATTCACAGCCAAATTCTACCAGACATACAAAGAAGAGCATGTCCAATTATACTGAAATTATTTCGAAAACTCAAAGAAGAAGAACTCCCCCTTAACTTATTCTACAGAGCCAGATACCCCCTGATACCAAAACCTGGCAAAGATACAATGTAAAGACAAAACTGCAGGCCAACGTCTCTGATGAACACAAATGCAAAATTCCTCAAGAAAATACTAGAAAACTGAATTCAACAGCATATCAAACAGTTAATTCACCACGATAAATAGGATTTATTCTTGGGATGCAAGGATAGTTCAACATATGCAAATCAATAAATGTATTTCATCACATAAATGGAGTTAAAAACAAAATCATATGACCATCTCAATAGATGTTGAAAAAGCTTTCAATAAAATCCAGCATCCCTTCAGGATAAAAACCTTCAAGAAAGTAGGCACTGAAAGAACATACATCGAAATAATAAGGGCCACTATGACAAACCCACAGTCAATATCATACTGAATGGGTAAAAGTTGGAAGTATTCCTCCTAAGAATTGGATCATGACAAGATGTCCATCCTCATCACTCCTATTCAACATAAAATAACCCTAAAGATTCTGCCAAAAGACTCATAGAACTGATAAGTGATTTCAGTAAAGTTTCAGGACACAAAATCAAAATATAAAATCAGTAGCATTTCTATCCATCAATAACATTCAAACTGAGAATGAAATAAATAACACAATCCCATCTACAACAGACACACACACACAAATATCTAGGAAGTCAAATATCTGTACAAGAACTACAAAACATTGCTAAAAGAAACCATAGATGACACAAAAATTGGCAGACATCCCATGCTCGTGGATTGGAAGAATCAATATTGTTAAAATTTCCATACTTCCCAAAGCAATAAACAGACTCAACACAATTTCCATCAAATCACCAACATCGTTCTTCACAGAATTAGAAAAAGAAAACTATTCTAAAATTTTCAAATGGAACAAAAAATAGCTCAAATAGCCAAAGCAATCCTAGGAAACGAGCAAAGCCAGAGATATCACATTACCCAACTTCATAACATAATACAATAATATAATATAAGCCTACAGTAACCAAAACAGCATGATACTGGTACTAAAATAGATACATAGGCCAACATAACAGAATAGAAAACATAGAAACAATGCCATACACACCTAGAAGCAACTGGTCTTTGGCAAAGTCAAAAAAATAAACAATGAGCAAAAGACAGCCTATTCAATAAATGGTCCTGGGGAAAATGGCTAACAATATGCAAAAGAAACTCTACTCCTATCTTTTACCATTTAGACAGATTAACTCAAGATGGATTAAAGATTTAAATGTAAGATATCAAACTGTAAAAATCCGAGAAGAAAAAAAAATCCGAGAAGAAAGCTTAGGAAAACCTGGACATTGCCCTTGACAATTTATGACTAAGTCCTCAACAGCAAACATGACAAAAACTGATAATTGAGACCTGCTTAAACTAAAAACCTTCTGCACAGCACAAGAGATCAAAAGAACAAACAGACAACCTATGGGAAGAGAGAAAAATATATGCAAACTATGCATCTGGCAAATGACTGATTGTCAGAATCTGCAATTAACTTAAAACAAATCAACAAAAGTAATAAACAATTCCATTAAAAAGTGGGCAAAGTATATGAACAGACACTTCTCAAAAGAAGATAAGCCAGGTGCAGTGGCTCATGCTTGTAATCTCAGCACTTTGGGAGGCCAAGGCACGTGGATCACCTGAGGTCAGGAGTTTGAGACCAGCCTGACCAACATGGTGAAATCCAGTCTCTACTAAAAATACAAAAAAAATTAGCCAGTGTGGTGGCACACGCCTGTAATCCCAACTACTTGGGAGGCTGATGCAGGGGAATCACTTAAACCCAGGAGGTGGAGGTTGTAATGAGCCAAGATCGTGCCACTGCACTCCAGCCAGGGCAACAGAGCAACTGTGTCTCAAAAAAAAAAAAAAAAAAAAAAAAAGACAAGCAAACATCACACCCAACAAACACGAAAAATGTTCATCATTACTAATCATCAGAGTACTATACATCACAACCAAGATATTTTTAATTGATATCAGTCAGGATGGCCACTATCAAAAAGTCCAACAATAACAGATGTGTTGAGGCTGCAGAGAACAGAGAATGCTTATACACTGTTTGTAAGAATATAAATTAGTTCAGATACTATGAAAAGCGGTTTGGAGATTTCTCAAATAACTAAAAATAGACTTACCAACCTATCTAGAATTTTCATTACTGGATATATACCCAATGGAAAATAAATTATTCTGTCAAAACGACACCTGCACCCACATGTTTATATCCCAGCACTATTCACAATAGCAAATACATGGAACCAACCAAAATGCCCATCAAGAGTGGATTGGATAAAACAAACGTGGTACATGTACACCATGGAATACTATTGAACCATAAAAATAATGAAATCACGTCTAATGCAGCAACGTGGATGCAGCTGGAGGCCATTATCCTAAGAAAATTAATGCAGGAACAGAAAACCAAATACCACATGTTCTCACTTATAAGTAGGAGCTAAATATTGGGTACACATGGATAAAGATGGGAACAATAGACACTTGGGACTGCAAAAGTGGAGAAGACAGGGAGGGTGGCTAGGGTTGAAAAGCTATCTATTGGGTACTATGTTCACTATTTGGGTGACAGGTTGAATAGAAGCCCAAACTTCAGCACCAGCCAAGACTGTGCCATTGCACTCCAGCCTGGGCCATAGAGTGAGACTCCATCACAAAACAACAACAATCAATCAATCAATCAATCAATCAATGGCAGAAATTTATTTCTTAGTTTGAGAGGCTGGGAAGTTCAAGATCAAGGCACTGGCAGGATTCGTGTCCGGTGAGGGCCCATTTCATAGATGGCACTTCTCTTAGAGTCCTCACATGGTGGAAGCATAAGGGCAAAAAGGGCCTAAGCTAATTCCCACCAGCCCTTTGTATAAGGCACTTATCCATTCTTGAGGTCAGAGCCTTAATCACTTCCCAAAAGGCCATCTCACTTCTTAATACCACCACAACACCTCCCACAAGGTACCTCCCTGGTTTTAAGTTCCAACATAAGTTTTGAAGGGGCCATATTCAAACTGTAGCAAATATAAATAGTGAATTATCCTCAGTACACAGTACACAGTGATAGTGAATTCATCCTCAGTACACAGTACACAGTGATAAATAGTGAATTTATCCTCAGTACACAACCACTTCTTTTGAGCCAAGTCTACATGTTACTTATACTACAAGCTATTTTTCCATCAGGGCCTGGTATAGTTCTAACAATTCCCCCATGGATGGTAATGGTGACAATTCATAGTAATATTGTGATTTTCTCATTTCAGCCTTCAAAAGAAGGTAGTGAGAAGAAATTCATCTGCCACGCTCTAGATTGTCATAATCATGCAGAGTGAAATTGGCAGGTATTTTCACAGGCCTATTCCAAAGTGTATGGCAAGGTCTTAGAAAAGAATACGTAAATTTACATTATTGTATGATTCCATGTATGAAGTGTCCAAAGCCAGAGAAAAGTATATTATTTGTTACATATACATATATGTTAAAATTATTAATGTTCAAAAAAAGTCAGTGTAATTGTTGGTTGGGATCCTGGATACTTCTGAGCTTCTGTCAATATATTACTTAACTTGTGTGGTAGTTCAATATGTGCTTTCTGTATAATTATTTTTAAATTGTACATATACATATATACATGTTTCATACAATCTTCAATTTTTATTTGATATTTTACTGGAAAAAATAATAACGTAGAGACAAAAAACGTATGGCTTAATCATTACTTCTTTCCCAACCCCACTTGCTGTAAAGATTAACTAGATCATACATAAACACCCGTGATTTATCTCCACAAGCCCATTATAATATTCCCACCTTATATTTAAGTCTTCTTCATTAGACTGTGAGCTTTTGTTAGGAAATAATTGTACTTTGTCACTTTCAAACTCTGTAACCTAGAGTAGAGCATGTCATCTTGTAGGCCCCCTGAATAAATGCTTCTTTAGAGATTTAATAAATCAAATAATCATTCAGTTTAAAGGAAGCACAGTAATCATGGGTTAGAGGAAAGATTTTAGAGTAAATCTTTAGAGAAATTATTTGTCTTCTCTCAGTGTTAATTTTCTTACAGTTAAAATATATATGATACATTTACCTCATGGAATCTGGCAATTTCAAATGTTAACATATCAAATACAATAACTATAGAATTATACAAACTATGATACCTTCGAGGGTAAAAGGGGGTATTTAAAGCAATCACAATTATATAATTTTGAAATACTTATTAACAAAATATTGTAATATATCGTTGGTCTTGTAAAGTGCTATTTAAAAAACATGTTCAAGAAATTACATGTATTTATGCACATGATATGGTTAGGCTTTGTGTCCTCACCCAAGTGTCATCTTGAATTGTAATCCTCATAATCCCCACATGCCAAGGGAGACACCAGGTGGAGATAATATCATGGGGGTGGTTTCCTCCATGCTGTACTTATGATAGTGAGGGAATTCTCACAAAATCTGATGGTTTTGTAAGGAGCTCTTCCCCCTTCACTTGGCACTTCTCCTTCCTGCTGCCTTGTGAAGAAGATGCCTTGCTTCCCCTTCACTTTCCGCCATGATTGTAAGTTTTTTTGAGGCTTCTCCAGCCATGCTGAACTGTGAGTCAACTAGAGCTTTTATTGTTTGGCAAAAATTATGAATTATGTGCTTCTTCAAACCAGTACCAAGTTTTCCAATTTAGTAAGACATGGTTTTTACTTCATTGCCATGCTCTTTCATATATGTATTTGTATTATCACTGCAAACACATATACCTTATCTTAATGTGAAATAATTCATTGAATTTATAATAACACCCATACTAATTTCAGAGGTTTCATTTTCAGTGAATAATTCTTTAAAAGCGAATTCTTGATTCTATGATTTGGAATCGGGAAAAAATTAATTGTAGTTAGAATGTGCTGATTTTCTTTTGGAAGCATCTGATGATGCAGATATAAAAGAGTTCAAAAAATTTTCTGTTAATATAATTCATGGCTGTTGCATCCATTTCCGTACATCTGTGCATATACACGCACACTTTGAACAAAAAATAAGCAACATTAATTTAGAAAAGTATTTAATACACACCAAAAATCATGCAGACAGAATGCCTTATATATGCTTTCTGCAGTAGGCCATGTTAAATCATTGCTACAATCTTCTAAGAATAATTACTAAATTTTAAATTACTGGTTGATGCTTTGTCAGCATTGTCTTGGTTTTTATTTCATCAGTGCAGCCTTTATGTTGGCTGATTCATGTCAACAAATATTTTGTCTTAAGTTTTTCACTAAACATACAATTTTGAAAAAATTTGGGCATCTTAAAGAATTCATTACAACATTAAAAATACTAATTTTATGTATATATTTATATAATTATATATATGATTATAGGTCTACATTGTACAATGTGTGACTAAATGACTGTAGTAAGAATGCTTAAAGTGTTCTTTGTAAACCCTACAGCACAGCTGCTCAACCCTTATTTATCATGCATGTTTCATATATACTTAACTATATTTTCCCATGTTCCTCAATCACTCTGATTACTGGCAAACTAACACCTTCATGATCTTTTAGGCAATACCACATCCTTATAATTTTAGAGAATGCCTTTACACTGTACTCTTTAGACATTAAAACCTGACTATCTTGGCAGCGCAAATTCTTTGATCTTGATGCTTGGTTACAATGGAGTATTCTGGTTTCTTCTCCCCAGGCCTCTGGATGGGGCTGTTGATCCCCTTGTCAGGACTCTTTATTTTCACCTATGGCTTACATATGGTTCTCAACCTTAAGACGATGGATCATTTTAATGGACATCAAGGGCCTAACTATTTATTTGACCCAAATAATATGTCCCTGTACTGGTGAGAGATTAAGGAATATGATGTCCAGGTTGTCTCTGTCTCACCTGGAGTCACTCTGGCCTAATAGCTTGTTGGACCAGCTTCAAGTCTGGTTTCCAAACATCCTATAATAACATAAATCTCAAGCCACAGCAATCTGCCTTGCTTCCTCTTCTCTTCACCTCACTGATGAAGGGCTTCCCTAGGGCTGCCTACTTTCCCCCGTCCTGCCAACAAAGTATACATACTCTGCGTAGATATTAGACGAATCTCTCAGGCTCAGTCATCGTGAAGGGGAGGGAATATTAGTTCTAGGATCGGTTTTTCTTTGTTTACTCTTATCTCTCCAATATCATACCTTCCTGTTTATAAATGCCTTTTTTTAAATAGCAAATCTCTCCTTTCCATACTTTATTGGGCTTTCCACAGTAGCAAGGAACTTGAGATTTCCTGCATTTGGGTGTGTGTGAAAGTACTACTTAAGTGTACACTTTGCTTGGCTGTCATTCTACAATACAGTTTTGGTGATGGTTTGCTAAAAATAAGCAGTAAAATGCGGCTTATTTGTGTAGTCTAAGAAAGAAGGAATCTACATGGGAAGTGGCCTGGATATAATAACTGGATTTTTAGCATTTTCACCCCAGGAGTACCGGTATATGGCTGGGCCCTCAGTTGTTTCCTTCCTAACAAAATAAAAACAGATCACCAAACAAACCAAACTAAGAAAAAAAAAATCCCCTACCACCACTGGGCATCAGGAGTTAGCAGTCCCTAGACAGTTCATATATAGCTGAGAGCACTTCACTTTATCAGCAAGCATTTTATGCTTCCTTTTAGAGAGGTTTAGTTAATCTTTGTCATAAAGCAATGTGGGGGAGAGGATGGTTACTATTATTTTATCATTACTAATCAGCTTATGCTTAGAACTACATGTTAAAATAAGAATTCTTTTTACTGCCCAGGTATCTCACATAGGACTGTTTGAAACCACAACAGAAACTCAAAGTACAGTGTGGGAGATGCCAAACCCATTCAAGCTTATTTTAATACAAATTTATAAATGAAAAGTTTAGAACAAATGGTAAACTAGACAGAATGCAAGGTTAACTTGCAAAAAAAGGCATTCTTCAAGAAAGCACAGTTGTAAAGTTACCTTAAACATAGAATGTCTAATATTTGCCTGGAAAAAAAGCTAGTGCTCTCTTTCTGTTTTTTATTTCTTTTTTAAAAAATTATACATAAGAGTTATATGTATCTACAGGATACATGTGATATTTTGATAAATGTGTACAATGTGTAATGATCAAATCAGGATAACTAGGGTATCCATCACCTCAACCATTCATCATTCCTTTGTGTTGGAAACATTCCAAATCTTCTCTTCTAGCTATTTTGAAATATACTGTAAATTCTTATTACTTATACTCGCCCTACTGTGCTATTGAACACTGGAACTTATTCCTCTTATCTAACTGTATTTTCTACCCATTAACTAACCTCTCTTCATCTCCTCTTCCCCCTACCCTTCCCAGTTTCTGGTAACCGTCATTCTACTCTATCTCTATGAGATCAGATTTTTCTAGTTCCCACATATGAGAACACACAAAATTTGTCCTTCTGTGTCTGTCTTATTTCACTTCACATAAGGTCCTCTAGTTCCATCCACATTGATGCAAATGACAGGATTGGAATCTTTTTATGGCTGAATAATATTGCATTGTGTATACATAACACATTTCTATATCCATTTATCCAATGACGGACACTAAGGTTGATTAATTATCTTGGCTATTGTGAATAATGCTGCAACAAACATGGAAGTGCAGATATCTCTTTGATATACTGATTTCCTTTCTTCTAGATACACATCTAAGAGTGGGATTGCTGAAGCATATGGTAGTTCAATTTTTAGTCTTTTGAGGAAACTTCATACTGTTTTCCATAGTTGCTGTACTAATTCACACTTCTATAAACAGTATACAGGTATTCCCCTTTCTCCACATTCATGCCATCGCTTGTCAGTTTCTCTTTCTGTCAATAGCCATATGAGGGCATGCAAACAGCCAACAGGTATATGAAAATACGTTCAGTATCGCTAATTATCAAGGAAATGCAAATCAAAAGCACAATGAGATCTCATCTTACATCAGTAAAAGTGGCTACTATCTTTTTCTGTTTTCTATAGGTACATGTACATATAATAGTCTTCATTAATTAAAACTAATTTTGACTCTCATTAATACCCCAAAAATGAATACATCAACATATTAAATGACTTGTTTTAAAATATATAATTTGAATTAATATAACTAGGAAGTGAAAACAAGCCTAAATATACCGTTTGATGGCAGACAATTGTAATGGGTGGATGGGTGGATGGATGGATGGATAAATGGATGGGTGGGAGAATGGAAGGGGAAATTGATTCATGGATGGACAGTCTGAGGGGCAGATTAAAAATTAAAGAAAAATATGTTGCTTAGTTTAAAATTGTTTCAGATATAGAACATGAACCTTCCAGAAAAAGGACGCCCACAAAGTGTAGAGGTGGAATGATATCTGGCAATTCTCAACTTTAGTAAGGATTGTATAACGCTTTTCTGGTGAACACAGCCATAAAGCAAGGTTTGCCATTTGCCAGAAGTTACACCAGTTAAGAATATCACTTTGAATGTTCTAATGTTGCAATGAATTGGCCATATTTTTTTAAGTTCTTTTCAACTAATCCTTTCAGCTAGCCTTGAGATCTGCTATGCATCAGAGCTGCCCCATCATGTTTGGGATGTGCAGACAGCTCTCTGAGAGTCTTTGGCAGCAGCCTGTGAATCTGCCGAAGAGGGATTGTTTTTAAAGTTGCTTTCTCTTTATTTTTGTTGTTGTTTCTCCAAATACTTAGTTTGCAGCAGCATCTGCTATCTCAGCTCAGACTGTCCAAACAGATGTCCCATTACCTCATGTGATGAGCGAGTTTCTTGAACAAAGCTCCTGCTCCTCCTTGGCAGGTAGTCCTAGACACTTTTTTCAAACTCAGACTGTAAAAATAGCCCGAATCCACCACGGGATGAAAACTAATGAGAGGCAGTTTTCCTGCAAACTTGGTGAGGAGGATAATGGGCTCCCTCTGAGTCCTCAGTTTTATTAGTATTTCCATTTCAGCAAAATGTGCTTTTGACACAACTTTCAAATTATCACTGAATTTATCAAGCCCATTTTACTTGAGCTTGATGCTCTTGAAGCTCGGGAGATGACTTCAATATTTCTAAATATGTAGTGAGTGTGAAATGTGGGCAAACTGTGGTGTCTTCAGTCTTTGTGTCCTGCTGCATATTGTAAGTAAACAAGCAGTGCCCCAGATGCACACACTAGTCACAAGCAGTGGCTCTGCAGTGAAGGTGCGGTCTTGCCTATGGATGCTGCTTCTCTACAAGAAAGGCACAGTAAATGAACACAATGGTAGTTTTTCACTTAAACTGATTGTTGAGGAAATAATTTATTACAAACACTGTTATCTCCTATTTGGATGCAATCCTTTCCCTCATAATTCCTCAGAATACTAGGAAGTTAAATATATTTGCTCGTGCGTTTGGAGACAGAGTACTTGGACTTGGGAAATAGGGAAACAAGGTCTACTCTCTGTATGCAATGCACTACATAGCTTTACATACAGTATCTCATTACATTTTATACAACCTAATTAAGTTAGATATTACTATCTGAATTTCGTTAAGGTAGAAACAGATATTAAGTATGATATTAAGTATTTCTTACTTATGCAAGTAAGAAACTGGCACAAGTTTATACCTAGAAGGTGGCAGAGAAATATTCAAATATACCTGAATCCAAATTACATTTTCTTTCTACTGTGCTACCAATGAGGCAAATAATTTTTGGTACAATTCTTATGATCTCTGAGCCTTATTTTTTCCTCTATAAAATGAGGTAACTTTACAGACTTAATAAAAATACAATCATACATACATGAACATACACCCACAAATGCAAAAAACACAGACACGCACTCACGAATATACTCATATTGCTTAGCACAACCAGGAACATAATAAGTGTTCAACATATGGTAGCTAATTTTGTTTTTGTAGTATTTGTAAAGTGCAAATAACTATTAACTGCTTAATACTTGTCTATCTTAATGATTATCTGCACTAGGTGGCCTATATAGCACCATTTACCCCAAGTAATACTATTTATTTATTTATTTAAGCCAGGGTCTCACTCTGTTGCCCAGACTGGCATGCCGTGGTGCAATCATGGTTCACTGTAACCTCGACCTTCCAGGCTCAAGTGATCCTCCTACCTTAGCCTCTCAAGTATCTGGGACTACAGACATGAGCCACTCTACATCTGGCTAAGTTTTTGTTTGTTTGTTGTTGTTGTTGTTTATCTTTTGTAGAGACAGAGTCTCACTATGTTTCCCAGGCTCGTCTCAAACTCCTGAGCTCAAGTGATCCTCCTGCCTCGACCTATCAAAGTGCTGGAAGTATAGGCATGAGCCACCATGCCCAGCCTTACCCCAAGTAATACCCTATTGATGGTCTTTCTGGTTAAGTGCATGAGCTCTTCGGAACAGGAATGCTCCCTTCTAGAAGACCCACTGGACAGACCACCACAGTGGCCCCTTCACACTGGGACACCACCACCAATGGCCTTCACAATGACCTGCACATTATGACACTACTACCAGTGGTTTTCAGCACCGAGGCTCATTTTGTACATATTAACAGTGGTTTCTAGTATGGCTGATAACTTTTATTTTCTACTTCATGTTTCTCTAGCATAGTGGTTTTGATTATAGACCCTTTTACAACTGAATTGTTATAAAACTTTGAACAAGTTGGAACCAACCCAAATGTCCAACAACGATAGACTGGATTAAGAAAATGTGGCACATATACACCATGGAATACTATGCAGTCATAAAAAATGATGAGTTCGTGTCCTTTGTAGGGACATGGATGAAACTGGAAAACATCATTCTCAGTAAACTATCGCAAGGACAAAAAACCAAACACCGCATGTTCTCACTCATAGGTGGGAATTGAACAATGAGAACTCATGGACACAGGAAGGGGAACATCACGCTCCGGGGACTGTTGTGGGGTGGGGGGAGGGGGGAGGGACAGCATTAGGAGATACACCTAATGCTAAATGACGAGTTAATGGGTGCAGGAAATCAACATGGCACATGGATACATATGTAACAAACCTGCACATTGTGCACATGTACCCTAAAACCCTAAAGTATAATTAAAAAAAAAAAAAAAAAAAAAAAAAAAACTTTGAACAAGTTATTTAACCATGCTAAACTGCAGCTCTTCTTTTAACCTTGATGAAAAAATTACTTACATAAAATGTTTAACATAATAGTACCTCAAACATAACCAGTATTCAATAAATGTTAGCTATTATTTTTGTTTACATGTATTATCACCACAAATAATAATATTACAATTTAAATAATATTTGTTCCTCTTATAGCTGTGGAAATTTAAAAGCAGATCAAATACTTATAATACTTAAAGTTGCCTTAAAAAGGACAGAGAAAAGTATTTTTATTATAGTAAGCGTAACTGAAACGTAATTATTTGTAATATTTTAAAATTATATCTCCTGTGGCAAAAGGCTGGATCAAAGGCCTAAACATTGCTAGAAGCAACAGAAAAATTAAATAATAACACATATACTCAATAACGGACATTTTAAAAATTCATCTTATGTGGGAATTTTTCTCCTTCATTTAGCTACTCAGGGAGTCCTAGAGAGAAAATGAGAAGAAGCGAATGATGGAAGAAGGAAGGACGGAGGGAGAAAAGAAGAGAGAGAGGAAGAAAGGAAGGAAGGAAGCAGTAACAGATCTACAAATAAGCTTTTCCGTCCTGTTTTTTGAAGGCTGATGTCTGCCTAAGTGTTTTGCATGTGTTCTAGAACTTTACACCTGGAAGATGTCTGAGTAATAATTCAGTCTATGACAGTGTTTTTATAAAATATAACACAACTGAAGCTCAAGGAACTAATTGATTTTCCAAAGGTATTTGTTTAAGGAAAGGGAAAGGGAAAGAGACATTTGATAGAGTGAAATGATTTGGGGCAGACCTAAGTTTTAAATTATTTTCAAAGTCATATATGTGCATGTTTGTGTCATTATTTTCAGAGAAAACAGTGACACACATAGCCAGTTTAAAAATAAATTGTTAAACAGGCTCTGCTGAGACCTTTGGAGTTAAATTGAAAAAAATATATTTTTTATTCTCAGAGTAAAATAATAAGATACTTATGTAGCTGCCAATAAATCCGTTCAATGCAGAGAACAGTGGGAAGCCAATGTTTTGTGTTTTGTTTTGGAATGTCTCTGGGCAGGTTTTCTTCCACGTACAGTAATTAGATATATTGTAAAAATTTGTCAGTGGCCAGCAGGGCAATTTCATACTTCAAGAAGATTTTTCAGTTAAAGAAGAAAACAAGAACAATGTAATAGCATTCTCTCTCATTAAGTACACCCAGATATCCCTTTTTGATCTACAGTGTGCTGTTATTGACATAGAGTATAATCACAATTTTAAAAAATGACTGTATTAACTGAAGCAAATCATATGAAGTACTTATTTTCTCTTGTGGTATGCAAAGAAAAAACTCTCTTCCCCCTCAAAAATAAATAAAAGAGAAATAATCTACTTGGGAGGGTTTTTTACAAAGAATCCTAAACATAAAGAAATGATTTCACAAATCTCTGTTTCAAGATAAATTTGCTTGATTTGATTTTTGCATTTGAATTACATCTATAATTAGAGCAGAGTTGTAAAGATGAGAAATTTATCTCAGAAAATAGAGCATTTTGATTTTCAGATTACAATATGCAAGATTGACAGCCTCTATTTTGGCTCATACTAGCTTTTTCCCTAATACAGTAACAAAAAACATATTTATTTAATGTATGCATTCATATATGCATAAACAAAACATTCTTCCTGTAAGAAGTACAAATAATTTAAAAACTTAAATAGTTTGGTCATGAATATTACTCATTAGGAAGTAAGAATATAGCAAAAATTTAAAAAGCAAAGACTTGCACTCAATAAAAAAAGAAGTAAGGCATTTAAATATTAAATGGTCTGTATCATCTTCTCTAAGAAAAGTAAAAGGATAACGTGGATTAAATAAACAAAAAGATAAACATAGTAAGAATGTAAAAGAGAACAAGATATTGATGAGAATATTTAAGTCCTATAGTCAAAATTAAGAAAGGGAAAAGGCCTGGTTGATTGTTTCATGGCCAATGCATAGTTACAGGACAAGATTTCTAAATAAGCTACATCACTAAGAATAATAAGTCTTGCAAGAAAGGCAGTTGCAAAGAGTTGTTTTCTGGTATTTGGTGATAGCAGAAGGTTTTTGTTTTTTGTTTTTTTGAGACAGAGTCTCTCTCCGTCACCCAGGCTGGAGTGCAGTGGCGCAATCTCTGCTCACTGCAACATCCGCCTCCCGGGTTCAAGCGATTCTCCTGCCTCAGCCTCCCAGGTAGCTGGGATTAGAGGCGCCACCACCATGCCCAGTTTATTTTTGTATTTTTGGTAGAGATGGGGTTTTATCATATTGGTCAGGCTGGTCTCAAACTCCTGACCTCAGGTGATCCACCTGCCTTGGCCTCCCGAAGTGTTGGAATTAGAGGTGTGAGCCACAGTTCCAGGTAGAAAGTTTTTATTCTTGTAACTTGCTGGTATAGTCATGAAAATATTTTGTAACCAGTTACAATACGGATGTATGTATTTGTGTGTGTGTGTGTGTGTCTGAAAAGAACATAATACTTGTATTTGTATCTGCATATTTAGAATTTTCTTTCACTGGTCCTCCCTATAGCTCAGTATTTGGCCTTCCTGGCATGAAAATGTTTTTTTTTTTTTTTTTTTTTTTTTTTGTAACACACTATAATAAGCTACCAAAGTTTACCTTTAAAAGTAAACGTGGGTTAAAATAAACTTGACTTGATATCATAGAAATTTTGCAAGGCTTTTGTTCAAATTCCAGTTCAAGAACTTGCCATCTGGTTGATTCTGGCCTAGTTATATAACCTCTCTGAACTTCATTTTTCTCATCTGAAAAGTAAAGATTCTACATAAAAATATAAAGGTTTAGACCAGTGTATTTCATAAAGTGTATATCATGATGTAGTTTCTCAATAAACAGTTATTGCTACGAGTATTGCTATTACAACTACCAACATAAAAACTGCCACTAATAACAAAATTTCTTTGTTGATCTATGAGTGACAAAGAATATTTTCCTGGGTAAATGTAAGAATTAAGTGATCTAATTTATGTAATATGCCTGAAACTATTAGTTACTCAGTAAGTTTTATTTATGCTGTATCTACTATTAATATTGCTTTCCAATAATATTTTTCTAAAATCAACACTTTTTTCTCCATGAAAGCTCCTCCTGGGAGAAAAGGAAATACAGGCAAAGTTGTTTGTAAATGATTATTGAGTGCTCAATATCAGATATGCAGTGACCCTCACTGCTTCTTATTCAGTGTACAATGTCAGATTTCCAGTGTTTCTTCCTTTCTTGGACAATGAATATTAACTATATTCATATTTCATATTAATATCCAAAAATAATGGCTTTCATATGCATTGTGCCCTGTGATGGTCTCAACTACTTTGGTGATATAAGCAGGTAAATTAGTTTGCTGAAGTTACTGTAACAAATTACCAGAGACTTGGTGGCATAAAACAATGGAAATTTATTCTGTCACAGTTGCAGAAGCCAAAAGTCTGAAACAAAGGTGCTGCCAGAGCCACACTGCCTCTGGAGGTTCTAGAAGATAATCTGTCCCTTCCTCTTTCAGCTTCTCATGCCTCTAGGCATTCACTTGTTTGTGACTTTAGTCTCTGCTTCTTCTTTCATATAAACTTCTCTATATCTGTCTTCTCTTCTATCACTTATAAGGCCACTTGTTACTGGCTTTTGGACCCATCAAGGGTAATCCGGTATGATCACATCTCAAGATATGCAGCTTAATTACCTCTAAAAATTTCAAAGAAGGTCACATTGACAGATTCTGGGAGTTAAACATAGACACATCTGTTCTGGGGACCACCATTCAACTCACAACAGCAGGTCAGGTAATGCTGCAGAAGGAGATAACTAATCCCCATAGAGTTTTATGAATTTTCATAGCTTAAGGTATCATGGTTAGTAAGTTGTGGAAATGGGGTTAGAATTCAGGTTGTGATTACTGGATATGCATATATGCTGGGAAAGCACCTTGATCCAAATCAATAGTTAGAAGTTGTTTAACTCAAACTTTTGCCAAAGTGATGAATTTATGACATAGTTCTTCTGTAGAATGTCAGAAAATGTCATGGGGAATGGAATCTAAGATTTAATAAGGCTGTAAAACAGTAGGTCATATAAGGTTAGTTGGTTTTCTTTAATACAGAATGTAGAATCTTTTAAGCAAAGTACAGCATGACTTTCTGGGAGAAAAAATACTGGATAACACATTTCCAAACCTACTTAACTCTGGAATAATTATTTTTTCTTTTCAGAATATCTTTTAAGGTCATTTTCTATAACACAAAGTTTTGGGACAAGTTGGTCTAATCTAAAAAGAGAAAAAAAACTGGATTATAATTCCTGAACTTTGGAGCCAGGTGGGAAAGAAGTCCACGGTGAGAAAAGATGTGTGGGGGAAGGGCATCCCACTAGAGGCAATTCAACAAATATCTATTGATTGCCTACTCTATTTAGAAAATGCAACCCTCTGAATACAATTGATATCTTCTTATACCTTACAGTGTAGGTATGGGATCTAAGAAGGTAAAGAGAAAAAAGAATTAAGTTCTTAGAAGTGAGAATGGTGTTTGCCCAGATCCAGAGGTAAGAAAAGCCTCAGTCTAGACAAGGAGGAAAGAATGTAATATTATTCTTGATTTGGGAGATTTTTAACAAACCTTACTGTTACATTTTCAAATTCAATTTTATTTATTCTAAAAGGATGAAAAGGAATCCTCACTCTATCTTTAAGCCATTACCCATTTCGGACTGCTGTGCTGTCTCATTCCATCCTGTATTCCAGGTCATCCTTCACCACATTCTTAAACCTTGTCCCCTTCTTTCTCAACTTCTATTTCTCTCTGATTGTAGTGGGATAGTGTTGTTTAAGTAAAATGCAAGGTCTTTATAAAAATTACTAAGATTTGAATTACAATTTACACTCAAAGTTATCACTGCAATTTTTATGTCTATGCAAATTGTTACAAATAACAGAAAGAAAAAGCCTACTTTTCTGAGGAAATTACAGTTATAAGCATTTTGTTAATATGTTTTTCTTGGTGGTAGCTGGACTGAGAAAGTGATAGTAAGATATGAAGTATGAAAAGTACTAAGAAGAAAATTAAGTGACTTTTTAAAGTCAAATTGTAAATATATGAGTCAACAATCATTTCTAGTATTATATTTATTATTATTTTATAATTTTCCAATTCTAAAATAGTCCAGCATGCCTTCTTTTCACATTATTCCACTTCGCTTTTCTTACTTTATTCTCTATTCTATTATCATGGCAACATGACTTAAGATATCCATTTTCTGCTTCCAAATTCGTATATGCTGCCGCGAGGCACTTGTGACTTTCCTAGTTTTAGTGTCAGCCAAGACTTTGACATCAATAAGAAAAACTTTGGGCCAAAAAATATTATTCCCTGATGAAAGTACACATTCAAATAATATTTTCCAAAAATTCTAAGCTTGGAATATGAAAAAAATGCAGGGTGATTTATGGAAAGGAGAATCTGTAGTACTTGACATTGAACATTTTAATTAGAAATGCATATGGACCATATGTTAAAATTTGATTTCCATGTCTATCCAGAGAAACCACAGTATCTACCAGGATATAAGTTGAAAAGAGGGATAAGTTGTCTTTTCGTCTTTTAAAAATTCTTTAGAGTCTCAAGAGAAGGAGTATATAGCCCATGTAGATTTAGGTTGAATTAGTTGGACTTGAACACTATATATTATTTCAAGCTTTCATGTTACAAGTAAGGCACTTTGATTTGTGTC
This sequence comes from Symphalangus syndactylus, assembly GCF_028878055.3. Taxonomy (NCBI): domain Eukaryota; kingdom Metazoa; phylum Chordata; class Mammalia; order Primates; family Hylobatidae; genus Symphalangus; species Symphalangus syndactylus. The sequence continues at coordinate 48,105,794 of NC_072426.2, read as the reverse complement.
TTCAAGAGGTTGCTGAAGAATGTATAGAACAAGCGTTTCTCATACGCAAAACTTTTATAGAGACATATAATGATATTTCTGCCTATTGAAGTAACACTTAGAAAACTAAGAATCCATGCTAAGATGTGTGTCAACATAACCACAGAGTAATCATTTAAAGTGCAAAATAATAAACTTTTTCATGAGCATCATAGCAAAAATTACTGACTTCTACAACATTTTAAAATGTGAATTCTGTCAAATCAACCTTTTATGTATTTAATAACGTGCCAATCAGGAAGCAGTGATGGAAAGGGCATCAGCTTGGGTCCTGGCAGAGACTTCAAGGTGGGTGACTTTGATATAATCTTTAAAAACTCTGAGATTCTAATTTGTCATTTTCAAGATTAGGATGTTATTTATAGCCATTTGCCAGGGTTTCTTTCTTCTAAAAATTTAACTAGTTTATGGATATAAAATCATTTGTCATAGCTCTCTATATGATGACTATTGACCACCACTTGCATCAGAATGATCTAGAGCGGGTGTTAAGAATGTCGATTCCTGAGTCCCACAGCAAACCTACTAAATGGAAGTTTTGAGAAGTGGTTTCAGGAAATCTACATTTTATATAACCACTTCAGTATAGGACTCTTCCCTGTACTAAAGTTTGATAACCACTAATATACAGTGAATTATTTTAATAGTTATGCAGTACTCTATTTTCAGTATTACTTTATAAGTTGAATTAGTAATAAAAAATAGCTTTTATTTGTATAGGGATTCATGATTGTAGATTTGCAGTTATTTTCTTCATGCCAGGAACATCTTTCTGTTTCACTTTAGAGTAGAAATTTCAAAGAGGAAACAGACTACAGGTTCCTGAAGTCCCTTATCAATATTTGCATTATCAAATTAGGAACAAATGTTAGAATAATAGAAATTCAAGCGAGAAAGATTCTGTTTTTGGAATCTTGTAGTAATTGGCAGATAAAATAATATTTTATATTTATTATAAAACTTTTGATGTTGAATGTTGAATGTTCCCATTGTGGTGCAAATCAACATGGATTATGGCACAGTATGAAATTTTTTTAAAAAATGAGTGGACATGAAACAAGGAAGTCATACCAAGCAAAAAACAGACTCTCATTCATCTTATTTGAGTAAATGTTTTAGTGAAGCAATAGATCTCCAAAAATTATTTTATATTAATGACAGTTTGCACTATATGCATTTTATAGCTAGCATAAGGAAAAGATTGTAAGGTCCTAATCAGGGAAATTAGGCAATGGTTTTCTCTAGTGTTTCTGCCTTTGCTCTGAACAAACAAGGATATTTTATGTTAAATACTCTTCAGGGACCTTCTATATTGTCATGAAATACCAAGGAACTCGTTAGTCAGGTAATTGGTCATAGTCTTTGATTTCCAAAGTCCCGTAATAAGAAGATAAACAAGTTGGGGGTTACCTATATAACAAACATGATAAAATATGTTCATTTATTAACATACTGGGGAGGAGATGGGAGAGCAGCTTGCAAAGGAAGACCGCATGCAAAGTTACTACACAAGTGTGGGGTTAGGGGAAGACCAATGGGAGAAACCTGATAGATTTGGTTAAGCTGATAGAAGGGTGAGGCCATGATGTCAAAATGAGATATAGTCATATGGCATGTGACACCTGCTTGGCCCTCACATACAAACAGGCACAGGAACACATGCTCAAGGACACAGGTATGTACTAGAGTGGAGCTCATGCATTTTTGGAGTCGATGTGTTGAGAGGCTGTGATAGATACAAAAGACTCGTGCCTACTGATGATGCCCAATAATCTTTTCTTTTTCTTTTCTTTTTTCTTTCCTTTTGAGACCAAGTCTCCCTCTGTCTCCCCGGCTGGAGTGCAGTGGCATAATCTTGGCTTACTGCAACCTCCACCTCCTGAGTTCAAGCGATTCTCCTGCCTCAGCTCAGCCTCCCCAGTAGCTGGGATTATAGGTGCCGGCCACCACACATGGCTAATTTTTTTTTTTTTTTTTTTGTATTTTTAGTAGAGATGGGGTTTCACCATGTTGGCCAGGCTAGTTTTGAACTCTTGACCTTAAGTGATTCACCCATCTCGGCCTCCCAAAGTGCTGGGATTACAGACAGACATGAGTCACCACACCCCACCCAATAATTTTTTCTATGCACCTCCCACTTGAAAGACCTGGGACCTAGAGGGGAAAGCTATTTTCCTTCTTGGCAGAAAGAGGCTCAAGAATACTCAAGACTCAGCACAGAGATTAAGATCCTAAAACACATTGGGGGTGGCGTGAGCAGTAACCCAAGACCCCCAAATACATACTTTACAAGGAGAGAAGGACAGTGAGTAGAGAGCAGTGAGAATTCTGCGCATGTGTGGTGACTTCAGAATCCACCTCTTACATCTCCTACTCTGAGGAGAAAAATTAAGCAGTGTCCCCAACCACTGTGCTCTGAAATTCATCATCTGCACCCAGGAAATGTGCCTGTCACAGGAACTTCCAGACGATGACACACTGTACGAGGGATAATCATACAGGCCTTCCTGGAAAAAGCAGGGCTCCTCTGAAGGGTGAATTTGACTTAACCCTCTGTTGTCTCTTCTAAAACTGTCTTAGAACTACCCGGCAGTCTAAGGCTTTCCTTCCTCTCCACTCTCCTTCGCAGGGTTCAGGCCTACAACATGGCCCGACCTGGTTAAACCTCTTCTGGCTCCTTCTCTACTTTCTCTCACAAGCATTTCTCCTCAATAAATACCATAAACATTTAATCCTGTCTTGGCATCTGCTTTTTGAGAACCTGGGCCAACATAGTGCTAGCAAAAGAGATCCAAGAAAGTAGGTAGTAAGATGGGGATTTGGAACTGGCACAGTCACTATTCAACTGTCAAGAGGATTCCAATCGGGTTGGTAGGTAGGGCATAGACAGTACTTAGCACCAGGTGGCAGCTCAGTGGCTAGAGATCTCACTGGTGGTGACCTGAAAATATGTCCTGGTGATGGGAAATGAAGTGGCTGATGCAATGATTCAGGCATTGTAAAGATACAGTATTTGAGGGGCAAACAATGCCTTCAAAAACACATCAGTTAGCTGGTTATAGCTAAATCGCTCAATTATAGTGATAACCTGCAGAGAGATGACAGACCTGGGACTACTAACAAGTAGTTAATGACTCAGTTGGAAAGCCAGGCAACAGACAGACCTTTATCACCTGTAGTGCAGTGGCAGAAATAGCTGAGAGACAGGCTGAACGAATAATTGTAGCAGTCAGGATCCAAAAAATTTTGAATGCTTAGCCAAAGTGGGTGTTTTATGCAAAGATCAGGGCCTCGGTGAGGAAAATATAGGATCCTCCAAAATGAAATGGAGAGATCTAAGTGAATGCACCTAGAGATGTTGGCTCTGCAGACCCCCAAAACCCCTCTGAATTTGAAGAGGCAGGCCACCTTCCCTAATAAGAGCTAGAGTTTCTATCACCGCAGAAGAGGCTACAGAATGACACACCCCTCCCCAACCTGCCATGTAACGCGTGAATCTCACAGGAGCTACCCTCATTACCTCTTCCAGCCGCCATGAGAGCCATATCACTGTAGGGTAAATGCCCCTGATGGCAATAACTTAATCATATCCTTAGAATGACCTTGTATGGCAGATGCACCCGAATGTGTGTCCTGAGCTAGGGAATCTGGGTGTGGCCAACCCAGAGATTTGTTCCTCATCTGTGAGGAACATCTAGCACCCCCCGCCTCCCATGTTTCTGTGGAACACAAGCTGTACAGGAGATTGAGGTCCTGAGTTTTGGGTTGGATGAAGGTTGCCAGGTGGAGGTTATTACAGGGAAGGCGTTAAGTGAAAATGTTGTAGAAACTGCTTGCTATTGGCAAGCAGTTGCAGTTTTCCTGCCCAGTCTGCCGCCACTGGACTGTAGGATGGTAGATATGTTGTCCAGCCCACGGCCCCTGGACTGGAGGGACAGAGGTGGTTCTCCTGTTCCACCCACTGCCACTGGACTCTCTCCTCTGTATGTAATCCCCCAGTAAAACCCCATGTCTCATTTGCTGGCTCTGGGTCTCTTCTTTGGCCTCTTGAACCTGGTACCTTCCCTATTCATGTTAATTAATGTTCAGCACAACAATCTCTCTTCAACCTGGCCAGAGAGGTGCTGGCCTCATAAGTGATAATGAAACAGACTATATGACAAAAGAGTTGCAAGAATTAGCTTGTTTATACAAGTAAGATCCAGAAAACACAAAACAACCCCCAGGTTAGAATTTGAGCAGACTTGACTAAGGGGGCTTGAGTGTAAGACTAGATAAGCAAGAATTTTTTTCAGTTTGGATTATTTCTTGGCAATGCAGAATTTAACAACTTAGTCTTCAGAAGATGAAGCAAACTTCATCTTATAGTAGTTTTTAGCACCTTAGGAAAGCAAAGGCCTATGCTCAGTGAGTGAGAACACCTGATATAGCTAACAGAGAAAGCTATAGCTAACAGAGAAAGGAACAAAGAGGCTGAGGTCATTTGGTACGCTAGAATGGATATATAACCAAAGGCAAGAGACTCACCTGAAGGCTAGGTTCCACAGGAACGGTGCAAGGTCCTGTCATTCACCAACGACATTAGGTATGCTCTGTTGAAAGGAGGAGCAGTATCATCAAGACGTTCAGTTGTAGCTCCCCTCTTCAGGCCAGTGCCGAAGATAGTCACAGCTGTCATAGAGCTGAGCTCATTAACATCCACGAGGATGATTCCCCCACCAATAGAAGCCAGGTGACAGTGTATAATCACCAGAAGCCAGGAGACTGCAATTATAATAATTACAGGCAAGGCCACAAGACCAGCTAAGGAGGCTTTTTCCTCACAGAGTTATGGAAATGGTTAATAGAGCATAACATCTCCAGGGGCAAAAGAGATGAATAGCTAAGAAGTATGCTGCTTAACATCTATGACCAAAAAACGAAATAATGGAGGAGCAGAGGGATGAGGGCAATTGCTCCAATAAAAAGTAATGAGATCTTGCTGGTTTCTCAGGCCTGAGCCAGTTTTCAAATCTGGATCCCATTGATTAACAGAGTGGCCTGATCCCTTATAAGAGGACTTTGCAGTATCGTGGCAATTACATACTGTAATGACTCCCCCAGTCTTTCCCAAGGGGAGCTATGTCCATTTACTTGGGTCACTGTACACTGAAGTAAGAGGAATTAAAACAGCTGGAGAACTGGGGCCTGAGTTGACGTTAAGCCATCATCACAGCTTCTTACTGGAGTGGGGGTTTATTGGAACCCTATGATAAATAGAGTCCTTTCTAAAAATCCAACTCACAGTAGACAAGGGGGACTTACTAACTGTTCACTTATCCAGTGCTCAAGTGTACAATTGGAATTGTTATATTTTGCGGTTAGAACAACCCCTCACATACTTAGCCTATAGGGAAGAGTATTCTTAGGAGGTATGACAAAGTGGAAACCCATAAAATTGCCCTTCCCTAACCAGGATAGTAAATAAAATAAAACATTACATATCTGGAGTGAAGAGGAAGATAGGATGGCAGAAATTAGTACCACATTTAATAACCTAAAGAATTCAAGGTCAATGATCCCAATGTTATCTCCATTTAATTTGCTACTCTGCCCCCTAAAGAAACTATTTGTACCCTTCAGTGTCATACTACTGCAGGCTTAAAAGTAGCATCTTGAATCACTGCTATTTTTTAAATATAATTTCCTTGCTAGAACCAAAAAATGAAGTCTCAGTTATATGATATAGGACCATCAGCTCACATTCAAGTGGACTGAACAAAAATAATTCATTTACGGTTTTGCTCAGGGCTGTGTTAATGATCTGCCCTCTGACACAAAACAGTGCCAAAAGATGTGGACCACCTGAATAACCCCAGCATATCACATTGATCAGTTATATTGATGACATCATGCCAATTGAGCAGAACAAGCAAGAGATGGCTAACACACTGGGGAACTTGGCAAGACATGTGTGCTTCATGAATTGAATGTTAAGACCTGTGATGATTCAGGGGCATGCCACTTTAGTAAAAGTCCAAGGGTGCAATAGTCAGTGGCCTGGCTGGATATATCTTCCAAAATAAGGGGCACATTATTGCATCTTATATCCCCTACCAGAAAGAAGGAAGCACTGTCTCATTGGCCTCTTTGAATCTCAAAATATCATATTCCACATCTAAGAATACTGCTTCAGCCCATATACCAGGTGATATGGGAAGTTTCCAACTTTTAGCTGGTCTAGGAGCAGTGCAGGACTCTGTAGTTGCTCAAAGAGGCACTGCAAGCCATCCTGTTACTTGGACCAAACAATTGAGCAGACTCTTACTGTGTGCAGATTTCGTTAGTGGAAAAGGACACAGTATGTAGCTTATGACGAACAGCAGTGAGAGGACCACAATGCAGATCCCTGGAAATCTGGAGCAAGACCATGCTATCCATTCAAGGAAATGATATGCCTTGTAAGACACAGGCATGCAACGGATCCTTACTAGAGATGAATGTATGAAAACAGGCAAGCTTTCCCTCCCAAGTCATATGGTCAGAGGGTCCCAGCAGTTCATCATAAAATGGAAATGCTATATCCATGATTGAATCCAAGCCATATTTAATATTAGATTTTGATTGAGGTTAAAACTTACCTTTCTAGTTTTCTCCTATAGGCAACAAATATTATTATACGATTTTTCTTTCTGATAAAAATCAGCTTATTATCCTTTAGGAGCAAGTGTAAAATGCAACCAAATGAATTAATCTTAGCAAACCTTAAAAACAACTAATAAGGTATTCGCATGGTACAAAAGAATATTATTCTAGCATCAAGAGTTTAAAGTAAGAAATTTCCTCTAAGTTTTGAAAATATTTTCATGTTTTTAGTTAACTTTTAATCTTATTTTAATATCCTAGAAGTATGCTTATTGATAAATTATTTATGTAAATATTAATGCTTAAACATTTTAATATTTAAAATATTAAATAATTTATCTTTAAGTATGCTTAAGATAAATTATTTTTACAAATTATAAATTATAATATGTAGGGCTTTTTTGTAGTATGCATTGACAAAATATGCTAGAAAAATATTGTCAAAGCTTGTATGTTTATTGCAGCACTATTCACAATAGCAAAGACATAGAACCAATCTAAGTTTCTATCAACAGTTGATTGGATAAAGAAAATATGGTATATACACATTATGAAATATTCAGTCATAAAAAAGAATGAAATCATGTCCTTTGCAGCAACATAGATGGAGCTGAAGGCCATTATCCTAACTGAATTAACTCAGAAATAGAAAATCAAATAGCACATGTTCTCACTTATAAGTGGGAGCTAAACAATCCGTACCTATGGGCATAAAGAAAGAAATAATAGACATTGGAGACTCCATAAGGGGGCGAGAGTTGAAAAATTTCTTCTTGGGTAAAGTGTTCAATATTTGGGTGCTGGTTCACAAGAAGCCTCATCCCTGCCATTATGCAGTATAGCCATATCACAAACAAAACACAAGTACCCCTTGAATTAAAAAAAAAATTGCCAAAGTATTTGTCAACACTTACAACATATACAATAATACTAGTATATATAATTCTTACCACATTGTTTTAAACGGACAGATTTACAAATTTGGTAATTTGCACCATCTCACAATAGCTCTATTAAGTACTTTTTTAAAGAGAAATAATTTTCCAATAGTAAAGAAATGTTTACATTTCTTTATTATACAATAAAATATTATGCAACCATTTCAAAACATGTTTTCAAATATAATTAAATGGCAGGAATAACTCTTATGAAACAATCTCAAATTAGAATAACCTAAACTTGAAATGTAATATAATTATATTTTGTTCAAATGCCTCTCTTTTCCATATATTCTAAAGTGAGTATGATTTTTTAATGTGAAAAATTCATATATTAGAAATACATGTATTATGTATAAATATATATTATAGATAAATATAAGATGAATAAATTTATTCAAAGCTACTATAGAATTATTGAAACTGTTATATATCATCTATTGCATTCATATGTCATAAGGTTTTATTTCCTATTTAGAACCTGATAAGACAGACAATGACATGTCTTTCTTCATTGTAGTTGTATCAGTTATCCATTTTGTTCAAGTGGTCTTCATATAATAATGTAAAATATATACAGTAATAATGATGCTATATATATTTACTCAAACAGAAACCTTGTGCCAAGAACACACAAAGCATCGTGATCACATTAAAGACAGCACTGAGAACCCATTAGTAAAAATATAGACTTTTTTTTTTTTTTTGAGACAGAGTCTCGCTGTCGCCCAGGCCGGACTGCAGTGACGCTATCTCGGATCACTGCAAGCTCCGCCTCCCGGGGTTCACGCCATCTCCTGCCTCAGCCTCTGGAGTAGCTGAGACTACAGGCGCCCGCCACCGCGCCCAGCTAATTTTTTGTATTTTTAGTAGACAAGGGGTTTCACCGTGTTAGCCAGGATGGTCTCGATCTCCTGACCTCGTGATCCACCCGCCTCGGCCTCCCAAAGTGCTGGGGTTACAGGCGTGAGCCACTGCGCCCGGCCGTAAAAATGTAGACTTTCTGAAAATTCCTGCTCAAACACAAATTGCCATAAATGGAGCCAAAGTCCAGAGAATGAAATGTTATATATAATTCATTTTTCTCACATATAAGACTATATATATAATATATAAAACGTATATATATATCTTGCAGATCTCTGCTTAAAATTTTCAGTACTTTTGACTTTTATACTTATGTAATACAATTGTAATGACTTTTATTACCCTTGTCTATTAATTCTAATATCGTTGTCAGTTTTATATTATTTTGAAGTGATCAATTTTTCTCCTTAGCGTATTTCATATTTTCCTACTTTTTTGCATGCCCAGTAATTTTGTTGGATGCCAGATATTGTAAATTTTACCTTGTTTGGTGCTAAATAGTTTTTTTTTTTTTTTTTTTTTTTTTTTTTTTTTGAGATGGAGTCTTTCTCTGTCCCCCAGGCTGGAGTGCAGTGGCGCGATCTCGGCTCACTGCAAGCTCCGCCTCCCGGGTTCACGCCATTCTCCTGCCTCAGCCTCCCGAGTAGCTGGGACTACAGGCGCCCGCCACCACGCCCGACTAATTTTTTGTATTTTTAGTAGAGACGGGGTTTCACCGTGTTACCCAGGATGGTCTCAATCTCCTGACCTCGTGATCCGCCCTCCTCGGTCTCCCAAAGTGCTGGGATTACAGGCTTGAGCCACCTAAATCGTTTTTATTTTCCAGTAAATATTCTTGAGTTGTATTCTGGGACACAGTTAACTTACCTGGAACGGTTTGATTCTTTCTGGTATTTCCTTTAAAATTAATTTGATGGAACTACAGCAGCATTTACTCTAAGGCTAATTATTTCCCTTTAATGGGGTGTTATGAGTTTGTGTCCCCCTCAAAAAAATTTTATTGGAAGTTCTAACACCTAGTACCTCCTAACGTGACCTTATTTGGAAGTAGTGTATTTGCATATTTAACCATGTTAAGATGAGGTCGTTAGAGTGGGCCCTAAGCCAGCCTGACTGGTGTCCTTATGCAAAGGGGAAGTGTGGACATCGACATACAAAGGGCTAAGGTGGCCATGTGAAGATGGATGTAGAGATAGGAGTTATGCTGCCACAAGCCAAGGAACGCCTGAGACCACCAGAAGTTATGAAAGAGATATGGAACAGATTCTCCCTCATAACCCTCAAAAGGTTGTCAACACATTCATTTTAGACTTCTGACCTCCAGAACTGTAAAACAATACATTTCTGTTGTTTAAGCCACCCAGTTTGTGGCACTTTGTTACTGCAGGCCTAGGAAACTACACATGAAGCAAGGCTTTCTGAGCATTCTACCCAATGCCCTGTGAACAATTCGTTTTTTTTTCAGTCTGACCATGGCAATGGGGCCATATTCTTAGCTGTCTGTGAGGTCTGACTACCGTTGCCTCAAATCCTTTGAGGTAGTTCTTTCCATAGCCTTGAGTAGTTTCCTCTCATGCATGCATTGATCAGTATTCTGCCAAATATTCCAGAGTACCCTTTGCAGACCTCAGAGTTTTCTCTGTGTAGTTCTTTTCTCTGAGGTACTTTGTTCTGCAAACCGTAGCAATCTTGGTCTCCCACTAAGTCTTACATCTGCATCCTTAACTGATAGAGTCTACTGTTCTCCATCTGGTTCCCCTCAGTACTACAGCCTGGTAAAGCTCTCAAGACTGAAAGCTCAAGGTGAGTAATTGCAGGGCTCACCCCATTATCTCTCAATGATTACTGTCTTTCCTTCCCTCGTGTCCAATTTCTTGAAAACCACTGTTTTATATATTTGGTCTAGTTTTCTTCATTGTTTCAGCTATGAGGGTAAATCTCATATATGTAGTATTTGTTCTTATTACTGGCATATTTTTATAAGTTTTCTGCAGTAATTTCCCACACAGCGTACAGAATGAAATCATAAACATATACTTTAGTACACATCACTGCTTTACTTTAGGAGAGTCCAAATAAAATCCAAAATCTATCTTATGTATATAAATTATCTTTCATGGTCCGGTCCATGCCTATTTATATTTGACTGTATTTTTTTCTTCAGTGGCTATGCATCAGCTCACTGATCTTTCATTTCCTCACATGCACAAGGATGTTTATTTTTGGAGCATATACGCTTGCAATTCTCTAGGCCTGGAATGCTTTTCCTAGATTTTCCCATGTGTACCTGCCTTTCATTTCACAGGTCTTAGCCCAAATATGTACTCAGAAAAGCTTTCCCTGAGCTTGTCTAACCTAGCATACCTACCTAGTGTCTCTGTTAGTCTGTTTTGTTTTTCATATAGGTTGGGCATCCTAAATCTGAGAATGCGAAATGTCAAATGCTCCAGAATCTGAAACTTTTTGGGCATTGACTTGATGCCCATTGGAGGAAATGCTCATTAGAGTATTTCTGATTTCAGATTTTTGGATTTGTAAACATGAGTGCACATATTCCAAATCCAAAAAAAATCCAAAATATGAAACACTTATGATCCCAAGCATTTTGGATAAGAGATATTCAGCCTGCACCATGTTTCATCATCTGTAGTATTATACTTAGCTTCCTATGTTCCCTTGAAATATAATTTCACTTTCTTATTTGTAGCTATTTCTCCAGGGTATAGATCAGTGTCTGTTGCATAGTAGTGATCATTACATTCTTTTGGACACTGGGTAAAAAATTTTTAAGCAAATAATGTATGCAGCTAAAATATAAAATAATGCATTCATCTTCCATTCCCCTGAGTTATTAATAAGTTAATGATGTTTTGCCTTATCCATATTTGTAATTTAGAAAGGTAACCTTCATACTTAGAGAGTGTTTGATATTGCACACCCTTACACAAAGTGGTATGTTGTTACTGTTAAAATAGTTAAGTTTATGTTATCTGCTTATATGTTAGTGGGAAAAAATAAGTTAGCATACATGATCTATAAGAACTAAAAATAAAGTTCTCTTTTGCACTGCCTTAAATTGTGTGTCTGGCATTAAATGAAAGAATGGAATATTCAGAAATTTCAGATTTATATAATAGTATTTACTATTCCCATTATCAATCATTTCTATAACTAAAATTTCTACTACTTCTCTAATAGCAAACCAATCTTCAAATGTGACATTTAAGGAAATATAGTTATATGCTTTAGTTGCTGCTCTAAAAATTATAATTATTGAAAAACCTCAAGCAATTTATTAAATGAAATCATCAGCATTATATAACTATAGCTATACAATATCAGTCTTAGAAAAACATTATTCTCATATAAATAATATAAATATGACACAAGAAAATAAGGAAGAACGTGTATGTAAAACACATGTAAAAACATATGCTTCTAGATGAAAATTTCAGTTGAAAGAATCTTTTAATATAGAATAATGGTGTTTGTAGTGGTAGAAGGAAAAGTTGCTATATCTCTTTATGCAAATCACATTTCATAATGTGGACAGGCACCAATAAAATTAGTTTTGTTTAAACTCCTGGTATAAAGTAATGCTAATGAGTCATTTTTAAAAATGTGTGATAATTTCAGACACTACAGACTCCAAAAAAGGTTTTCATTACAACCACCCAGGGTCTTCTTTGTCCTTAGGCTTTGCCCAGCATCTGAATTGAATGTATGGTGCATAATTTCTATATGTTGAATTTTGCATGTATCATGGTTAGCAATAAGTAGATCTATATCCACTGATAATTTCACTGTATATCTTCACATTTGATTATTTTCTCAGGAAATAATTTACTTTTTCACAGGAGATGGAAATATTTCTTGTAGACAGATAATAATATTCATAGTTGATAAATATTGCAACTGGAGTTTTAGAAAGGAACAATCCAGATGGAAACTTATTAGATGTATGAACATGCATGAATAAAAAGGCATTATATGTATTTTTATACATACACACATGTATATATGCAGTATCAATATGCATTTATCTCATAATGTGGGTTTAAATAAATTCTATGATTAATTATGTTCAAAACATAATTATCATTCTTCATTTTCCAACTGCTGCTTATTCCTGTCTAGAATCAATTAATGGCAATTCAAAAACATGTTTAAATATTAAAAAAATTCTGTTTATAAACATAGTGCAAAGTAAGTACCTTTCTGTGTTAATTTTTACCCAAATATTCAGCTGTTACTAAATTCAATTTAAGAGACTGGGTCTCTAATATAATCAATTGGCATAAAGAATGTCAGCTTTCCATGCTCAAGTTTTGCAGTTATTGAGAAGTCCACAGGAAGGCAAATGGCAGTCCAAATTATCACAATTACAGGTTAAGTTGATCTTTGTGAGAGTCTAATTGCTGTGGGCAAGTGTGTTTCTTAATAGTGACTGCTGAATTAAATATGCTTACTCATATAAGCAAGTGGCTTGAAAACCACTGCCTTCCCTGACTAAATGATCAGGAACAATGAAAACTATTTTCTATGTGGGCAGGCCCATTCCCAAGAAGGACAAAGAGGAAGGAGCTATGCTACATAAAGGTTTGAGCTGATGAACAGCCTAAGAAACAGGACAACCTTCTCCACTTAGGGACACAGGAACACTTCATCTCTGACTCTTCCATATCCTAGGATATTTCCTTATCCTCATGGTCAAAGATGGCTTATCAACACCACATTTTCATTTTAACTTACTGGAATGAGAAATAAAAGGCAAGCAGGTTCCTTTGGATGATATGATTCAGAATTTACATACATCATTTTATTAACCTCTTTTTGTTACAGTTTATTCTCACGACCACAAATAGCCATAAAAGAGGCTGGGTGGGCTTTCCAATTTATTTTATGAGACTTAAGGAATAGAATTTAGTTCTATGTTAATATATACCTCATAATTTAGATTAGCCACTATTCTATCATTTTATATATATATATGTATATATATATAATTTTGGTTATGTTAAAGGTTATCAGATAAAAGTACACTTTTAAAAAAATCAATTAGGTTACAATGTGCAAACTTCAAGCTCAGATAGCAAAGGATAACACATTTTCTGAATCAATTGTTTTCCTAAATTTCATTTAACAGATAGTGAGAGTTTAGATACAGAAGGATATCCTCACCAAGGCACTAAAACCTATTACATTTTAGAAAATGAGACTTGGAAGAGAGAGTTTGGATCATGAAGGATACCTGTGATTCGATTTCACAAGAAATTTACAGTCTTAATTTCTAAGGTGCTGAACACTGTATGATTTCTTCCAGGTCTATAGCTTGAGCTCTTTTGTATTTGCCTGCTTCCTTAATGTTGGTGTTCTCCACAGGTTCCATCACCAGGTCACTTCCCATTACTCTGTACGTATGCTTCCCTTGGAACGTCTTCCACTTTCCTGTTAGCAGTCACCATCTGTATATTAATACATAGTCATGCACCACATAACGACGTTTCAGTCAACAATGGACCACATATGACAGTGGTACCGTAAGATATTATGGAGACCAGGTGTGGTGGCTCACGCCTGTAATCCCAGCACTTAGGAAAGCAAAGGCAAAAGGATAACTTGAGCCCGGGAGTTTGAGACCAGCCTGGGCAACATAGTGAGACACAGTTCTCCACAAAAAGGAGGAAAGAAGAGATATAATGGAGCTGAAAAATTTCTATCACCTAGTGATACCTTGATAATCTTGGCCCTGTGTAGGCCTAGGCTAACGTGCATGTTTGTGTCTTAGTTTTTAACAAAAATCTTAAAAATTAAAAAAAGTTCTAAAATCTTATAGAATAAGGACATAAAGAAAGAAAATATTTTTGTACAGCTGAACAATGTGTTTGTGTTTTAAGCTAAGGATTATTACAAAGGAGTCAAAAAGAAATTTAATGTTTACATAAAGTAAAAAAAAAAATTACAGTAAGCTAACATTATTACTGAAGAAATTTTTTTATAAATTTACTGTATCCTAAGTGTACAGTGTTTATAAGGTTTACTGTAGTATACAGTAATATCTAGGCCTCCACATTCCCTTACCACTCACCCACTGACTCACCCACAGCAACTTCCAATTCTGCAAGCTCCATTCATGGCAAGTGTTCTGCACAGGTGTACTATTTTTTATGTTTTATGCCATACTTTTAGTGTATATTTTTCTCTAGTTTGTATACACAAATACTTACCATTAAGTTACAGTTGGCTACAGTATTTGGTACAGTGACATGCTACACAGGTTTGTAGCCCAGTAGCAATAGGCTATACCATCTAGCCTAGGTGTGTAGTAGGCTATACCATCTCGATGTGTGTAAGTACACTCTGATTTTCCCACAATGACTAAATCACCTAAAGATTTATTTATCAAAATTATTCCTTGATCATTAAACAATGCCTGAGTATATAATGCCTGGTAAGAACTTGAAAAGTAGACCACAAAGTTTTGCTTCCATAGTTAAAGAGATAAAATCACCCAGAATCAGAATGTATATCATTATGTGACATTTGAGTGGTCCTCATTAATTACATAAATATTAGCCAACCCAGAATCTATTGACTGCATATATGTTTTTTGAATCCACCTATTTTCCTATGCTTGCTGATATAGCTAAGCTTAGTTTACTCATCATCCCATGTACAATTTATAACTTTATAAAGAGACTTTTTAAATCACCATTTCAATTTTACTAATGATGAAATTAAGGTACAGTAATAACAGTTATCTATGTCACATGCTTAGAGATTAGAAAGGCCTGGATTTCACATCAAGCAGTGATATCCCACAGCCCATATTCTACAGCCTATTCTGTGTTTTATCTCCTGCAACTCCCTAAAGCCCTTCATCGTCTGTCACTTCTACCATAGCAACAGATTCCTTCTGTCTTGTCCTTCACCTGTGGTATCAAATAAAACCCAACCAAATTCATGCTAATTACTACCCATGAGTAATAATAGAAACTATGACTTCTCAAAAGTTTGAGTTTTCCAGTGCCTATCCCTGACCACATCTCCAGCTCTATCTTTGAGAAGTCCATGCCCTAGACTTTTTACTCCACCAGTATCAGACTGCTTGTAATTCTCTCTTCACCATGTTCTTCCTTTTTATTTTTGCTCAGGTTTTATCCTCTGCCTAAAGATTGTTCCTTTCCCATATTACCACCATTATTTACTTGAATAACTTAGCCATTCTTTGAGGTACAGTTCATTGTTTATCTCCTTCAGGAATTTTCATCGATTAGGCAGGTTAGTCACTCTTCAGGATTTCCATAATGAATTTTGCATATTTCTATCATTTCTCTTACCAAATTAAATTATAATCACATTTAAATGTTTTCTTCTGCTTCAGTGGTTGTGATCACCCAGATATCAGAAGTTACCTTATATTTTTCTCTCCTTATACTTTTCTCATGAATGTTCAATGACTGAAAATTCACAGAGAATAAAACTAGAATGTCAATATATTTCTTATTACTTACAACTATAACTAAAAGAGGACCAGTCAAGTCTTCTGACAAGCTACACGGGAGGATATATTAGTCAAGATAAGCCAGGCTTTGTTGCAGTAACACACAATCCAAAAACTGTAGTGGCTCACGCAGTGAAAATGTATCACTCACATATAATTCACTGTAGATCTGAAACTCTCCATAGCAGCTCTCTGCTGAGTAACCCATTGATCCAGAATACTTTGAATGCTTTGAAACTATCCTGGTGACTTTGACATCTCAACATGAGGTCAGTACTTTCGTTAGAATAGGGAAGAGAGAGACCTTAGAATTATGCAGAGTATTATACTCCCTTATCCAAGAAGTGCCTTGCATCACATCTGCTTATATTTCAATGACCACAAGTAGTCACATTTTCCACCTAACTAGCTATAAGGGGACTGGAATATAGTCTTCACTTACATCCAGGAAAGAAAAGAAAATTACAAATTATAATAAATTACATACATGGGTGACACACGCATTGAGGCAAATTTTGAAGTTGGGATTTTATATTTATATAAAAATTTTCATTTGCTGCAGTCACCAAAGAAATGAATTGCACTTAATTGGAAAGAGTATTTCCTTACTCCAACTAATTTTCAGATATTATAGCTTAAGTGCTTTTGTTTATAAAAATAATAATTATTGAGAATGAAAGTAATTATTGAGAATGAAAGATTTTTTCCAGAAACATCAATTTAATCATTTTATGAAACCCTAAAATATCAATTTAATCATTTTATGAAACCCTAATTATCTGAAAGGCACATATATGGACAACATTGTTTCCAACATTTATAGATTTATTTTACTGTGTTTTAAGTCAACATTATCTCAGGGATTTACATTGAGTTATATTACAGAAAGTGTCACATAGACTCACTCAATACAGTACTATTTTAGAGATGTTTAAAAAATACGTTTCCTAACTTGAGAATTTCCTCTTTATCATAAAACATGAAAGAAATTAATCCCAGATCACAGACAAAAAAAAAAATAAACAAAACAGAGCAGATCTTCCAAACAACCAGTTTGTTATATTCTTTTGAGTCATTTGTATATCAAATGAGTACATTTAGTTCTTTGTTTTGATCACAAGAGCTCCTGATGCCATGATGTTGCATCTTCACTTCTGTCAGCTACATACAGCCATGTGTTTCCATTTTTGTACATTGATATATTCTTTGGTGCTGTGCTTTAATGTGTTTCCCAAAGTTTATGTGTTAGAAATTTGATCCCCAATTCATTAGTGTTGGGAGGTGGGGCCTAATGGAGGATATTTTGGTAATGTGGGCACTTATCTTATGAATGGATTAATGCTGTTATAGCAGGAGTGGGTTCCTTATCTCAGGAGTGGATTCCTTGCGAAAGAACGACTTCGGCCTCCTTTTGTCTCTC
Organism: Symphalangus syndactylus; assembly: GCF_028878055.3. Lineage (NCBI taxonomy): Eukaryota > Metazoa > Chordata > Mammalia > Primates > Hylobatidae > Symphalangus > Symphalangus syndactylus. The sequence continues at coordinate 48,088,402 of NC_072426.2, read as the reverse complement.
TCCCCACCTCTTTTCCCATCTGCCTTATGCCATGAAATAATGCAGCAATAAAGGTCTCACAAGATGCTACTCTCTCAATCCTGGACTTTCCAGCTTCCAGAACTATGAGGAAATATATTCTTGTTCTTTTTTGTTTTTGTTTTGTTTTTGAGACAGAGTCTCGCTCTGTAACCCAGGCTGGAGTGCATTGGTGCAATCTTGGCTCAGTACAACCTCCACCCGCTGTGTTCAAGCGATTCTCCTGCCTCAGCCTCCCAAGTAGCTGGGATTACAGGTGTCTGCCGTCACTCCCAGTTGATTTTTCTTTTGTATTTTTAGAAGAGAGGAGGTTTCACCATGTTGGCCAGTCTGGTTTCAAACTCCTGACCTCGAGTGATCTGGCCGCCTAGGTCTCACAAAGTGCTGGGATCATAGGCAGGAGCCACGGCGCCTGGCCTCCTGTTCTTTTTTTTATATAAATTTAACAGCTACAACTGGAATTTTGTTACATGAATATATATATGCATAGTGGTGAAGTCTGAGCTTTTAGTGTAACCATCACCTGAATAGTGTACATTGTACCTATTAATTTCTCATCCTTCACCCCCTCCCATCACCCCACTTTTCAGAGACTCCAGTGTCTATTATTCCACCCTTTATGTCCATGTATATGCATTATTTAGCTCCTATTTGTAAGTGAGAACATGACTTTCTGCTTCTGAGTTGTTTCCCTTATGAAAATAGCCTCCAGGCCGGGCGCGGTGGCTCACGCTTGTGATCCCAGCACTTTGGGAGGCCGAGGCGGGCGGATCATGAGGTCAGGAGATCGAGACCACGGTGAAACCCTGTCTCTACTAAAAATACAAAAAAAAATTAGCCGGACGTGGTGGCGGGCGCCTGTAGTCCCAGCTACTCGGAGAGGCTGAGGCAGGAGAATGGCGTGAACCCGGGAGGCGGAGCTTGCAGTGAGCCGAGATTGCGCCACTGCACTCCAGCCTGGGCGACAGAGCGAGACTCCGTCTCAAAAAAAAAAAAAAAAAAAAAAAAAGTAGCCTCCAGTTCCATCCCTGTTGCTGCAAAAGACATGATTTCATTCATTTTTATGGGTAACTAGTATTCCACTATGCACGCACGCACACTCGTGTGTGTGTGTAATATATACCACATTTTCTTTATTCATTCATCCATTGATGGACACTTAACACTGATTGCATATTTTTGCTATTGTGAATAGCGAATAGCGCTTCGATACACATTTGATGGCAGGTGTCTTTTTGATATGGTGATTTAGTTCCGTCTATGTTTATACCCCGTAGTGGGATTGCTGAATTGAATAGTAGTCCTATTATCAGTTCTTTGAGAAATATCCAACTAGAGGTTTTACAAATTTACGTTCCCACTAACAGTGTATAAGCTTTCCCTTTTCTCTACATCCTTGCCAACATCTGATTTCTTTTTGTATTTTCAGTCTAACCATTCTGACTGACGTAAAATGATTTCTCACTGTGGTTTTAATTTGCATTTCTTTGATGATTAGTGATGTTGAGCATTTTTTCATATACTTGCTGTATGCTCTTTGTAAATTACCCAATCTCTGATTTTATGTCATAGCAGCACATAACAGACTAAGACATTGGCTTTATTATTTTTCAGATTATCAGATTATATTGCTTTTTTCTTTTTTTAATGGAGTCTTACTCTGTCACCCAGGCTGGAGTGCAATGGCACAATCTTGGCTCACTGCAACCTCTGCCTCCCAGGTTCAAGCGATTATCCTACCTTAGCCTCCCTAGTAGCTGGGATTACAGGTACATGCCACCATGCCCAGCTAATCTTTGTATTTTTAGAGGAGATGGGGCTTCATCATGTTGGCCAGGCTGACCTCGACAAACTCCTGACCTCAGGTGATCCGCCCACCTCGGCCTCCCAAAGTGCTGGGAAAACTGGAGTGAGCCACTGCACCTGGCTATTGCCGTTTTCATATGGCTCCTTCAATTATTTATTTTTATCTTTTAAAGTTTTATATATCTTTTTAATCCTCTGAGCTGATGAAAGGTCATAAGCAGATAATCAAGTTACTCCTGTGTTCATTCTTGGGAATAAATATCTCAAAAAAATACTTTCTCCTGATAGAAAGGTCATATATGCCTGCTTCAGCCACAGGTTATACCCTTTTATATTGCTCTGTGGGTTAAAACTCCAAACTCCAGGGAGAAAAGAATCTGATTAGCTCTGCTTGATTCAGCTGCTCATTGCTGGGCAAATCAATTTAGACTGCACAGGGTCATGTGGCATAAACATGGGTGCTTATTAATCACCCATATGGGTCAGGTGGGAGGAAATTTAGCATAATAATGATAAAGCTGTTTTCTATGGTTTGTATCTAATTAATGTATACATTTCTACTAAAGCTAGCCTAGGATCATTTTCACAGTAGTTGTATGCCGAATTTATATTGTTTCCATTTTTTTCCTGAAGACCCGTAGTGTATCACCCCAACACTGCTGAAGCACAGAACTTGGAAACCTTTATTTACTATTCATTTCATTTTCAAAGTTCTTAAAACAAAGGTAAATTATTCAAATGCATATTGATGCTGCTGTGACTAAAAAAAGTATTGAGTTTATTTTTCAAGTTAAAGTTTTAAAGTCTTTTTGAAATTATTAAAATAATAGTATGTGAATGACAGGCAGTAATATTTAGTTTAACTATTAGGAAAGAAGTTTGTTCTTTATTTTGTGTTGTGTTTTGAAAAATTCTAATTAACCTGTTCAGTTTTGTTTGTCTGCCCTTTAAAGTAATCTTGTAAGTTGTGTGAAAAATTATGGATAAGACCTACAAAATGTTTTATAAAATATACAAATATTAGAAAAGTTTTACAGAAGCTTTATTTATTTAGCTTTCATGCTTTTCAAAATCTAAATTTATTTAAATACCTTTATCTTTCTAAAAACTGGTATGCTATAATATAGTTAGAATTAAATCTAAGGCATGGGCTCATCAGAAAATCTTTATTATAATCTATATTCTGAAGAAAATACGAAAATTATATAGTTTCATATACACCAACTACAATATTATTGCTAAAGATGAATGTGAAAACTTATTCTTGCCTTCTCTGTCTTCCCCCACTCACAACACACTATATTTTCAATGTGAAATGGTTTGATTTGAATTGCAAATCTTATCACACATATAGTTTTATTCTTTTCTATCTGGATGAGTGACAGTGGTGTATAAGAGTTAACAAACCTTATCCAGTCTTAAATACATTTCTGGTATTGAAAGCTAACAGAGCTGAAAGTTGAATGGGAGAAAGCTCAGCTCCTGTATTCATTCTTTTATTTGTGTTCTGAAAGGGCCTTATGGAGGAAACCTGATAGAAATGTCATGGCATTACTAAATAGATCGAAGTCCAAGGTAGGAAAATAAAAGGTTGGCTTTGCTGCTTCTTTTGTCATTTTACAAGCAGTGGATAGTGCTTTCAAATGAGGGCCTGAGGCTATGTGTGTCCTTTAATTCCCCAGCCCCTGAGAAGAAGTGAGTCCATCCCTCAATGTTCTACTGAAAGAAGCCTTTAAAGAAACTTTATGTTCCAAGAATACAAATCCCTTCTAAGGATGACAACAAAATGGGGGGGAGGGGGGGAGGGGGAATCTCAATTAAAGAGGGATGTATTCCTGCACACAGGAATATCCAACACCCACATGAGAATTGGTCTGGGAAGATTATCATCATGACTGCTTTGAAATGTATACTCTGTGATTGCTTGTACTTGGTTTTACTGGAAGATGGGGTTCAATCTTTAAATTGTATGTGAAGTAGAGTGACAATTTGAGTGTCACAGGAGATTATAGCTACATTGCTAATATATGACAATCAAGTAAGTGAAAACACTACAATGTTTTCTAATAAATTCCTAGAAAAATTAGCAACTTATTTTTTATTAGAGGTCACACAGTAGAAAAGCTAAGTGTTTGGAGTTATACAGTCCTGTGTCCATAATCCTGACCCATATCGTTTCTAAGTTTCTACCTTGGACATGTTAGTTAATGTATGAGCTTCAGTTTCTGGCCTTATTAAGTGAGAATAACATTATGGAGTAGATTGAGCCCTCTCAAAGATTAATTGAAATAACATAGGTAAAGCATCAGAACATATTAGACTCTCAGGAATTAATTTATTTCTCCTCATTAAAATTAATTTGGCTCTAATACAGATGGTTGCATTTACTTTGATTTTTTTAACTGATGACAATTATAGGTTATTCTAGTTCTGCCATTTAGAATAATTAAATATGATTAATCATTTCTTTTACAGAGTATTAATTGTTAGTGATTAAATAAAAATAAAAACCTGGAGCTCAATTTTCAGGCAGAATAAATGGATGCATACTGTACCTCATTCTGTCTTTAATCAGTGAAGCTTTGAGGGGCAAATTAGAATAATATACATCTGTGCTAGAATATGACAATATCTGAAAATAAAGCATTATTTTGCCTAATAGTGTAACACTGCCATTGATAATGAGATGATAAAATATTTTAGATTGAGAAAACAAAATAGCTATAGATTTAACCTGAAGCTAATTAAGAAAAATGATGTAGATGTTAGCTCTATGGTTTAAATGAGATAATACCTGTAAACAGGTATTTATATGTCCCTCTTCTCCTGAGACAGTTCTGGGTTGCATGTGAAATACTATTAATATTATTAATATGACCTTCTTCACTTTCAAAAAAGCACCATTATTCTAATTATTAGAAGAAAACATACATTTTTAGCTGATTTGGGGTAAAGCTTTCTAAATATGATTCAAAATCCATATGCAATAAAAGAAACTAGTGATAAAGTCAACTCTGTTAAACAAAAGTATCGTATGAAAAGACACCATAAACAAAGTCAAAAGAAAATGAAAAACTGGAAAAAATTATTTGCAATATATATCACAGAGAAAAAGATACTGTTGAAAGGATTCTTAAAAACTGAAGAAAAAAGACCAAATCTCAGTGGATTAAAAAGAAAAATATGCAGATATTTGTCAACAGATATGCAAAATATTTCTAAGTACATTAAAAGATGTTCCATTTCACTCTTAACAGAAATGCAAATGAAAACTACCCTAAGGTACCAATTTTCACCTATGAAATTTGTAAAACTTCAAAAGCCTGATACCACACTCTGTTGGCAAAGCAGTGAGGAAACAGATACTCTCATAACACTGCTAGCAAATGTGCCAAATGGTACAATCCCACCTCCAGGGTTTAACTAAAGATACAACTAACTATTGGTCCTAAAGACACAACTTCACAAATGTAAAATAGCATGTGAACAATTTCATTTGCTGAGATATTATTTGCCATAACAAATTATTGGAAACATGAATTTCCATGGAAGCGTAAAGAAATAAACAAGCGTACAGAATCTCTACAAACTTAACGTGGGTTGGTTTCCAAGATGTATTGTTTGGTGAAAAAAAATAAGGTTCAAATAATACTTCATAATCCGCAGTTTTGAAAGAAAGAAACAAGAAAGCAATATATCTTCTTGCTATTTTTGCAGCAAGACTTAGGAAAAATAAATCAAGATAATAATCATTATCCCAAGTGAGTGGGAAAAAATGGAGTTAATGGAATGGGGTTGACAGTGAGAATTTGCTAAGCGCATTTTTTGCCATGTACAATTTCTTTAGTAGCGTTTTCTAGTTCCCCTTGTAGATATTTTTCATCTCCTTGGGTAAATGTATTCCTAGGTATTTTATTTTTTGGCTATTGTAAATGGAATTTTGTTTTTGAATTGGCTCTCAGCTTGAATGTGATTGGTGCATAGAAATTATACTGCTTTTTGTTCATTGATTTTGTATCCTGAAACTTTACTGAAATCATTGATAAGTTTCAGGAGTCTTTTGGCAGAATCTTTATGGTTTTCTAGGTATAGAATCATATCATCAGTGAAGAGACAGAGTTTGACTTCTTCTGTTCCTATTTGGGTGCCTTTTGTTTCTTTCTCTTGCCTAATTGCTCTGTCTAGAATTCCCAGTACTATGTTGAATAGGAGCGGTAAGGGTGGGCAGTATTCACTCCTTATCTGCAGTTTTGCTGTCTGCGGTTTCAGTTATCTCCAGTCAACCACATTCCAGAAATAAGCAATTCATAAGTTTCAACTTGCATGCCATTCTGAGTGATGTGATGAAATTTGCACTGGCCTACCCATCCTGCCAAGGACACGTATCATCCCTTTGTCCAGCAGATCCACACTGCTGACACTACCCACCTTTTAGCCACGTGGTAGCCCTTGTAGCTATCAGACCTACTTTCTCATGGCATTGCTTGTGTTCAAGCAAAGCCTTGTTTTACTTAATAGTGACCCCAAAGTGCATCAGTAGTGATACTGGCAATTCAGATATGCCAAGGAGAACCTGTAAAGTCCTTCTTTTTTAAGTTAAAGGTAAAAGTACTCAATTTAATGAGGAAATAGAAATCTTATGGGAATGTCGCTAAGATTTAGAGTAAGAACCAGTCTTTTATCTGTAAATTTGTGAAGAAGGAAAAAAAAATCATGTGCTGTTTTTCTGTCACACCTCAAACTGCAAAAGTCACAGCCACAGTGCATGATAAGTGCTTAGTTAAGATGGAAAAGGTATTACATTTGTGGGTGGAACATGAACAGAAATGTGTTCTGACTGATCACAATCAGGTTTAGTACTATCCACAGTTGTATGCATCCACTGGGGGTCTTAGAATGTGTTTCCCAAGGATAAGGGGGTTCTACTGTATAATTTTTTTATACATTGACTTTTGAATCATGTTAATATTTCATATGTTCAAAAATAAAACAAAATCATAAGAGATAAAATAGTCAACCCCAAATTACATCTGAACAAAAGTAAACCTAACTCTTTTTGAAATTAAAAACACACACAAGAAAAAGAATGAATTCAAGTGACTTTTGGACAGACTAACAGTATATACTTAGTGGTATCTGCTCTAATTATAAAAATAACCACAACGGAATTGCTTAGTTGGTTTGTTTATAATTGTGGTATAAATATAATTAATCTAAAATTCTTTTACTTGTCACATAGGATAGGGCACATAGGTAAATACAGTTGACCCTCCATATCAATTGGTGGGTTCTGCATCTGTGTGTTCAACCAACCACTGATTGACAATATTCTGCCAGGCATTTTTATAAGATAATATGTTTTGTATTGGCTTCTTACAAGAAAGTTGGTAACATGAAATGCAGAAATTATAAGTTTTTAAATAATATGTTTTATTTATATATTTAAGTATATTATGCACACTTTTAAAGTATGTATAAAATATGTGACAGATAATATGTTAATTTCTTTATACTTTAAAGAGATTTTGCAAACCAAGAAACTGATATGAATGCCCCAAAAGGAAAAAAGCAAAGGAGATAAAAGAAACATTACATAAAAGCAACTAAAATGACTGAAATAAGTAGGGGGAAAGTTTAAACTGACTAAATATCAAAGGAACACAGTTAAAAAGCAGTTATAATTCCTCACCTTCAGCTTAATAAATATTAAAATAAATAATAAAAACAAAATAGTTAATATTATTTAAGGTTCACACTAATGACATGTTAGAGATTTAGGTGGGACTGTAAATTGGTATAAACTTCCAAGCAATTCATACAGGGTCTTAAAAAATGTGTATAATCTTGACTAAATAAGTTCATTTCTTAGAAATTATCCTAAATAAATAATCATGCTAATAGATGAAACAGGCAGATGTAGGAGAGTCCCCAGAGAATCTCCGGCCTGCCCCACAAGTGTTTACATCAGATGCTTTAGTACAGATGAGGGAACCTGCCCAGGGTCTTATTTGGGGATTCTTGCAACAGACTGGGGCCTGACATACACACTGGGAGAACAGGGTGGAGCCATCAGGAATTTGCACCTTCTGCAGAGGAGTCTGGCCTTGTCAGCTCACGTGTGGTGACTTAGTATTCAATCTGTGAGGTGGAAGCCTATTGGCAGAACCCCTCTTTTTTGCTGAGAGCTTTCTTTTAACAAATTCTGCTCTCCTCAACTTTCAATGTGTCCATGTGCCTAATTTTTCCTGGTCATGAGACAAGAACTGGGATATTAGCTGAGCTAAGAAGCAACAAATCCTGCACCAAGGCTTTGTGCAAAGGCAGAGTTATAATGTTATTTTCCAGCGTTGTTTGTATTATCAAAAAATTGTAAACAACTCAAACGTTCCAAAATGAAAACTAATTAAGCTAATCATTGGACATCTATACAGTGGAATACCATGCAGCCATTACCAATTGCACTAAGGAAACATATCTATATTGCACATTTTTACATTTTAAAACATAACAAATTTTAAAAATATAATCCCAGCCATGAGTGGTGGCTCACACCTGTAATCCCAGCACTTTGGGAAGCCAAGGCAGGTGGATCACTTGAGGTCAGGAGTTTGAGACCATTCTGACCAACATGGTGAAACACTGTCTCTACTAAAAAAAATACAAAATTAGCCAGGCATGGTGCATGCCTGAATTCCAGCTACTTGGGAGGCTGAGGCAGAAGAATTGCTTGAATCTGGGAGGCAAAGGTTGCAGTGAGTGGAGATTGCACCACTGCACCCCAGCCTTGGCAACAAGAGTGAAACTCTGTCTCAAAAAAAAAATATATATATATATATACACATATATATATACACATATATATACACATATATATACACATATATATACACATATATATATACACATATATATATACACATATATATACACACACATATATACATATATACACATATATATACATATATATATGCCCATTTGTAAATATACATATGTGTTTTATAATAATAGAAAAACATTAGACATCTGTACATCATAAGGTCAACAGCACTTGTTTCTAGATCATTGTTTTGGTATACTTTTTATTTATTTTTGGGAATATGTAGTTTTAAAACTTTTATGGTGTAACTTTTCTATTGTAACATGTCTTTTGGACATGAAGCTTAGCTAAATGAGTTTATATTGCTTAGCTATGGAAGCTGTCAAAAGAATTTAAAAATTGGAAAGGTAAGTATAAATAAAAAGCATGATAAACAGCAGTGTAACAAACTCGGGTGGGAGGAAGTCCTAAAGAGAGACAAAAAAAGATTATGGGTAAATCTCATATTATTTAGCATCTTCGGCAATTATTTGAAACCAGTAAGAGATAAGGAATAACTAAAAGTGTCTAAGAATATATAGAATATACATGAAATGCAGCATTCAAAACTCATTTATGATATGTAACACATGTATACATTTATATACACAGGCATACTTTGTTTTATTTCTATTTGTTTTATTCCACTTTGGAGATTTTGTGCTCTTTATGAATTGAAGTTTTGTGGCAACCGTCCTTCAAGCATTTTTTGGTGCCATTTGTCCAACAGCATGTGCTCACTTGGTGTTTCTGTGTCATATTTTGGTAATTCTCACAGTATTTCAAACTTACTTTATCGTTATATGTGTTTTGGTAATCTGTGATCAGTAGTCTCTGATGTTACTAGTGTCATTGTTTGTGAGCACCACAAATTGAGCCCAGGTAAGACAACAAACATAATCGATCAATGTTGTGTGTGTTCTGACTGCTCCACCAGCAAGCTCTTCACCTATCTGTCTCCCTTTTCTCGGGCTGCTCCATTTCCCAAAACATAATATTAAAATTGGTCCAATTAATAACCTTACAATAGCCTCTACATGTTAAAGTAAAAGGAATAGTTGCACTTGTTTCACTTTAAAACAAATGCTAGAAATGATTAATCTTAATGAAGAAATGAGCTTGTTGAAAGCCAAGATAAGCCAAAAGCTGGGCCTCTTGTGCTAAACAGCCTAGTTGTGAGAAGAAAAGTTCTTGAAGAAAATCAAAAGTGCTACTCCAGAGAACACACCAATGCTAAGAAAGTGAAACAGGCTTATTGCTGCTTTGGAGAACATTTGAGTGGCCTGGATAGATCAAATAAGCCACAACCTTCTCTTAAGCCCGGGCCTAATCCAGAGCAAGGGCCTAACTTTTCTCAATCCTATGAAAGCCTAGACAGGTGAGGAAGCTACAGAAGAAAAGTTTGAAGCTAGCAGAAGTAGGTTCATGAGGTTTAAGGAAAGAAGCCATCTTCATACCTAAAAGTGCAAGGTGCAGCAGCAAGTGCTGACATAGAAGTTGCACCAAGTTATCCAGAAGATCAAGCTAAGATTACTGATGATGGTGGCTACACTAAACAATAGATTTTCAACGAGACAAAAAAGCCTTCTTTCAAAGAAGATGCCATCTAGGACTATCATAGTTAGAGAGGATAAGTCAATATGTGGCTTCAAAGCTTCAAAGGACAGGCTGACTCTTGTTAGCCTGTAATGTAGCTGGTGACTTTAAGTTGAAGTTGATCCTCATTTACCATTCTGAAAATTCTAGCACCCTTAAGAAGTATGCTAACTGTACTTGCCTCTGTTCTATAAATGGAACAGTAAAGCCTGAATGAGAATACATCTGTTTATAAGATGGTTTACTGAGTATTTTAAGCCTTCTGTCAGGACCTACTCCTTGGGAAAAAAAGAAAAAGAAAATTCTTTTCCAAATATTATGGTTCATTGACAATGCACCTGGTCACCCAAGGGCTCTGATGGAAGTGTACAAGATTAATGTCCTTTTCATGCCTGCTAACAAAACATCTGTTTTGCAGCCCATAAATCAAGGAGCCATTTCAGCTTTCAAATTCTTTTTTTTTTTTTTTCTTGAGACAGAGTCTTGCTCTGTCACCCAAGCTGGAGTGCAGTGGCGCAATCTTGGCTTACTGCAAGCTCCGCCTCCAGTGTTCATGTCATTCTCCTGCCTCAGCCTCCCGAGTAGCTGGGTCTACAGGCGCCCACCACCACACCCGGCTAATTTTTTGTATTTTTAGTAGAGATGGGGTTTCACTGTGTTAGCCAGGATGGTCTTGATCACCTGACCTCATGATGCACCCACCTCAGCCTCCCAAAGTGCTGGGATTACAGGCATGAGCCACTGCGCCTGGCCAGCTTTCAAATTCTTATTATTTTAGAAATACATTTTGTGCTGAGTGTGGTGGCTCATGCCTATTATCCCAGGACTTTGGGAGGCTGGAGCAGGAGGATTGCTTGAAGCCAGAAATTTGAGGCTACAGTGAGCTATGGTTGCACCACTGCACTTTAGATGGGACAACGGAGTGAGACGATTTCTGAAAAAAAATAAAACAAAGAAATAAATACATTTTGTATGGCTTTCTAACTTCCATAGAGAGTGATTCCTTTCTTGGATCTGGGCAAAGTAAATTGAAAACCTTCTGGAAAGAATTCACCATCCAAATGCCATCGAGAACATTCATGATTCATGGGAACACTTTGAGTGTGTCAAAACTTCAGTGGAGGAAGTAACCGCAAATGAACCGGAAATAGCAAGAGTACCAGAATTAGAAGTGGAGCCTGAAGATGTGATTGAATTGTTTTCATTTCATAACAAAACTTTAAGGTATGAGGAGTTGCAAAGAAACTTGCTAATCTATGGATTTCTTGAGATGGAATCTACTCCTGGTGAAGAGGCTGTGAACACTGTTGAAACGACAAGAAAGGATTTAGAATATTATATAAACTTAGTTGCTAAAGCAGTAGCAGGATTTGAGAGGATGGACTCCAGTTTTGAAAAGAAGTTTTCTAGTGTGGATAACATGTAATCAAACAGCATCACATGCTACAAGAAAATTTTTATAGAAGAAAGCATCAATGGATGTGGCAAACCTCATTGTTGGCTTATTTTAAGAAATTGCCACAGCCTCCCCAGCCTTCAGCAACCATTAATGTGGTCATTCAGCCACCATCAACATGGAGGCAAGACCCTCTACACGCAAAAAGATTACTACTTGCTGAAGACTCAGGTGATTGTTCTCATTCTCTGGCAGTAAATAATATTTAAGTATTTACACTTTTTACATACAATGCTATCACACACTTAATAGATTACGGTACGGTGTAAACATAATTTTATATGCACGAAGAAACCAAAAAATATATTGCTTACTTTATTGAGATATTGTGGTGGTCTGGAATAGAATCTGCAATATCTCTAAGGTATGTATGTTTTCATACCCATATATGTGTAAAGGTGTTTGTGCTAAGACAGACATAAAGGAAAGACTTCGAAGTTTTGAAAGAATACTTTTAAAGTAGAAGACTAGAAACTCAATAAAAATGCCACTTAGTGGATGGAAAATCTTCAAAAGTGGCCAATTTAATCCTTCTAATAAATAATATCTTGTCATAAGCAGTTATTTTTATAAATATCTTTTTTTTCTTCCTCCTCAAAGAATCACTGTTCATTCTTTCAGAATTTCAGTATGTTTCTCATATTTGAATAAAGTATCACATGAGGCGTCTTGAGTAATGAGATTTTTCCACTGAAAAAATGACAAAGTTCACAGCCAATAATTCTAAATACCTAATAAGATTCCTCCATTGAAAAAAAAATTAGGAATTCTAAGCAGAATTTACTGTATGTGCCAGAATACTAGCTCCATGAGGGCAGGGTTTATAACTTTTGATTACTGCTGTATACCTAGTAGTCTTTAAGATTGTGTTTTATACAGTATTCCTTTTCATTACATTCTGTTTTATGTACAGTACATTACTTTTTTTCCAGATTGTAGTGTTACTCTCTGGTCCTCTTATCCTATGGTGTAACATTTCTTTATAGTCTTCATTACAAAGGAAAAGAGAATCAAACAGATAATAATCAATTTCAATTTCAATGTTTATTTATTTCTTTTTAAGATACCCCTAAACATATATAATTACAAAGTCACCTAATATTTTAATGCAGAATTTAATTAATGTAATAATGCCTACAGATTTCAAAATACCATAGAGATGGAACCAAAGAGTTGCAGCATTTTCGGCAAGTTCAATGAATAACTGCTGATGATGTTTCAAACTGTATCCAACTGGTAATATTTTTTTGATTATTAAGGTTAGGATGGACTTTTATGTTATCTCAGAGGAAGGAAAAGTTACAGTCTAAAAACTGACCTGTCTTGGTCTGTGAGAAAATAACAAATTTCATCATCAATGAAGATGATGCCAACAGGAATAATAATCACAGCATACACATTTGGAGGAGCTCCTATGTTCTGGGTACTCTGCTCAGAAGTTGTACCATCAATAATCCTCCCAACATTGCTCCAGGTTGAGTAAAGTTAATACCAGTTTGGATATGAGTAATCCAGGTAGAGATTATGTAATTTACTCAAGTATGAAACAGAGACAGAAATCAAATTTGGATATTTTTAATTCTAAAGCCTGTATCTTTTTAACTCTGCTATTTTATCCTTCTAGAAGAGCTAAGAGAGTTAGATGGTACTTCCAAATTTTGAAAAATTGATAACAATGCATATAATAACTAAAAATAAACTAAAGGACGCTCTCATACTTTCAGTCATGTTACATTGCATTGCATATGCTTTTATTCGTTTTAGGACAGTGTTCAGGAGTGCCTTAAGGAGACAAATTAGAATTGCAGCGCCATGCAGAAAAATCACAAACAGTTTGATTTAGGACTCTGACTTTAGAAACAATGATTAATCCACTTCACCTTATTCACATAATTGTTACTAACTTTCAGTAATTAAATATATATACCTCTAAAATACAAGTCTTTGTCTAAACTTTTAAAGTTCTTTGTATAGCCTTATATCCTCTAATCTTGACGCCATAATAGTTTTGCAACTACTGATCAATAGCTATAATGAATAGGAGGTAAAATTATCTTTAAAAATCTCTACACTGTATATATTATATAAAGAACCTCTTCCAAGATAATAAAAATAATAGTTTATGTCATTCATAGGTTAGTCTTTGTAAGTATTGTATGCCAGTTTTAAAAAGCTGTCAAAATGAAGATGTTAGTTGTATCTTGAAAAATAAAGTTAAAATTTTTGAAATATTCGATAATATTATTCTTTCAAAATTCAATGTTTCTATTATCGTACATGCTCCCATATTCTGGGACTAAGTTTATTATTATAAAACTAGAACTTATTAATTACATCAGAATAAAACAAAGCAAATGATATCGTCTAAGTTTTTAGTTTCTTCTCATCAATTTCTGTAAAACGTTGCCTAGTGAAAACCCTAAAGTCAGTCACACTTATCGCTCCCAAAAAAGTATAATTAGGAAGCATAATAATTCTTTAAAGACTAGTTCTTGGTAGAAATTTTTATTTTAGGTTTTTGATGTATTGCCAACATTTGACTCTAACTATAAATTCTTATAATTTACTTTAGATTTTGAATTAACATTTAAATATTAAAGACACACTAAGATTAGTTGGTTAACAATTTTTCAGGCTTAGGAAATTTTGGATAAAATTCCCATTACAAATGTATGAACAACATCAACGTTATGCTTTTGATACACCATCAGAAGAAAAACAACTTTTGAGTGCCTCTGTAAACACAGGTGTATGTAGTGCGTTGAGGAAGAAGACTCTCCAGAAAGTTCTACTCAACTTTTGATTAGCTTACAAGTAACCATTTGATGCCAGGATAGAATCTCCAGCTTCCTTTGCACACTCCTCTGGTTAAGAACAAAGCAGTTTGGGGGTCCATTCCAAGATGGCCAAATAGGAACAGCTCCGGTCTGCAGTTCCCAGAATGATTGATGCAGAAGATGGGTGGTTTCTGCATTTCCAACTGAGGTACCTGGTTCGTCTCATTGGGAATGGTCAGAAAGTGGGTGCAGCCCACAGTGGGCGAGCCAAAGCAGGGCGGGGCATCACTTGAGGCTTCCCTTTCCTAGCCAAGGGAAGCCATGACAGACTGTACTGGGAAAATCAGGATGCTGCCACCTAAACACTGCACTTTTCCAATGGTCTTAGCAAGTGGCACACCAAGAGATTATATCCCGTGCCTGGTTAGGAGGGTCCCACGCCCATGGAGCCCTGCTCACTGATAGTCTGAGATCAAACTGCAAGGCAGCAAGCCTGGCTGGGGGAGGGGTGTCCCCCATTGCTGAGGCTTGAGTAGGTAAACAAAGTGGCCAGGAAGCTCAAACTGGGTGGATCCCACCACAGCTCAATGAGGCCTGCCTGCCTCTGTAGACTCCATCTCTGGAGGAAGGGCATAGCTGAACAAAAGGCAGCAGAAACTTCTGCAGACTTAAATGTCCCTGTCTGACAGCTCTGAATAGAGCAGTGGTTCTCCCAGCATGGTGCTTGAGCTCTGAGAATGGACAGACTGCCCCCTCAAGTGGGTCCCTGACCCCCGTGTGGCCTAACTTGGAGACACCATCCAGTAGGGGCCGAATGACACCTCATACAGCCAGGTGCCCCTCTGAGATGAAGCTTCCAGAGGAAGGATTAGGCAGCAATATTTCCTGTTCTGCAATATTTGCTGTTCTGCAGCCTCTGCTGGGGATACCCAGGCAAACAGGGTCTGGAGTGGACCTCCAGCAAATTCCAACAGACCTGCAGCTGAGGGACCTGACTGTTAGAAGGGAAGCTAACAAACAGAAAGGGATAGCATCAACATCAACAAAAAGGACATCCACACCAAAACCCCATCTGTAGGTCACCATCATCAAAGACCAAAGGTAGATAAAACAACAAAGATGGGGAGAAACCAGAGCAGAAAAGCTGAAAATTATAAAAACCAGAGGGTCCCTTCTCCTCCAAAGGATCATAGCTCCTCTCCAGCAATGGAACAGAGCAGGACAGAGAATGTCTTTGACAAGTTGACAGAAGTAGGCTTCAGAAAGTCGGTAATAACAAATTTCTCCAAGCTAAAGGAAAATGTTTGAACCCATCACAAGGAAGCTAAAAACCTTGAAAAAAGACGAGACAAATTGCTAACTAGAAGAAACAGTGTAGAGAAGACCGTAAATGACCTGATGGAGCTGAAAACCACGGCCCAAGAACTATGTGACATATACACAAGCTTCAGTAGCTGATTTGATCAAATGGAAGAAAGGGTATCAGTGATGGAAGATCAAATCAATGAAATGCAGCTAGAAGAGAAGTTTAGAGAAAAAAAAGTAAAAAGAAATGTACAAAGCCTACAAGAAATATGGGACTACGTGAAAATCCCCAATCTATGTCTGATTGGTGTACCTGAAAGTGACAGGGAGAATGGATAACTTGGAAAACACAAGTTATCCAGGAGAACTTCCCCAACCTAGCAAGGCAGGCCAACATTCAAATTCAGGAAATACGGAGAATACCACAAAGACACTCCTCGAGAAGAGCAACCCCAAGACACCTAATTGTCAGATTCACCAAGGATGAAATGAAGGAAAAAATACTAAGGGCAGCCAGAGAGAAAGGTCGGGTTACCCACAAAGGGAAACCCATCAGACTAACAGCTGATCTGTCCACAGAAACCATACGAGCCAGAAGAGAGTGGAGGCTAATATTCAACATTATTAAAGAAAAGAATTTTCAACCCAGAATTTCAAATCCAGGCAAACAAAGCTTCATAAGTGAAGGAGAAATAAAATCCTTTACAGACAAGCAAATACTGAGAGATTTTGTCAACACCAGGCCTGCCTTACAAGAGCTCCTGAAGAAAGCACTAGACGTGGAAAGGAACAACCAGTACCAGCCACTGCAAAAACATGCCAAATTGTAAAGACCATTGATGCTAGGAAGAAATTGCATCAATTAACGGGCAAAATAACTAGCTAATATCATAATGACACGATTAAATTCACACATAACAATATTAACCTTAAATGTAAGTGGGCTAAATGCTCCAATTAAAAGACACAGACTGGCAAATTGGATAAAGAGTCAAGACCCATCAGTGTGTACTATTCAGGAGACCCATCTCACGGGCAGAGACACACATAGGTTCAAAATAAAGGGATGGAGAAAGATCTACCAAGCAAATGGAAAACAAAAAAAAGGCAGGGGTTGCAATCCCAGTCTCTGATAAAACAGACTTTAAACCAACAAAGATCAAAAGAGACAAAGAAGGCCATTATGTAACGGTAAAGGGATCAATTCAACAAGAAGAGCTAACTATCCTAAATATATATGCATCCAGATTCATAAAGCAAGTCCTGAGAGACTTAAAAAGAGACTTAGACTCCCACACAATAATACTGGGAGACTTTAACACTCCACTGTCAATATTAGACAGATCAATGAGACACAAGGTTAACAAGGATATCCAGAACTTGAACTCAGCTCTGCACCAAGCAGACCTAATAGACATCTACACAACTCTGCACCCCAAATCAACAAAATATACACTCTTCTCAGCACCACATAGTACTTATTTCAAAATTGACCACATAGTTTCAAGTAAAGCACTCCTCAGCAAATGTAAAAGAACAGAAATCACAACAAACTGTCTCTCAGACCACAGTGCAATCAAATTAGAACTCAGGATTAAGAAACTCACTCAAAACTGCTCAACTACATGGAAACTGAACAACTTGCTCCTGAATGACTACTGAGTAAATAACAAAATGAAGGGAAAAATAAAGATATTCTTTGAAACCAATGAGAAAAAAAGACACAACGTACCACAATCCCTGGGACACATTTATAGTAGTGTGTAGAAGGAAATGTAGAGCAGAACTGAAGGAGATAGAGAAACAAAATCTCTTCAAAAAAATCAATGAATCCAGGAGCTGGTTTTTGGAAAAGATCAACAAAATTGATAGACCGCTAGCAAGACTAACAAAGAGGAAAAGAGAGAAGAATCAAATAGACGCAATAAAAAATGATGAGGGGATGTCACCACTGATCCCACAGAAATACAAACTGCCATCAGAGAATACTATAAACATCTCTATGCAAATAAACTAGAAAATCTAGAAGAAATGGGTAAATTCCTGGACACATACACCCTCCCAAGACTAAACCAGGAAGAAGATGAATCGCTGAATAGACCAATAACAGGCTCTGCAATTGAGGCAATAATTATTAGCCTACCAACCAAAAAAAATTCCAGGACCAGACGGATTCACAGCCAAATTTGACCAGAGGTACAAAGAGGAGCTGGTACCATTCCTTCTGAAACCATTACAATCAATAGAAAAAGAGGGAATGCCCCCTAATTCATTTTATGAGGCCAGCATCATCCTGATACCAAAGCCTGGCAGAGGCACAACAAAAAAAGAGAATTTTAGACCAATATCCCTGATGAACATCAATGCGAAAATCCTCAATAAAATACTGCCAAACTGAATCCAGCAGCACATCAAAAAGCTTATCCACCATGATCAAGTTGGCTTCATCCCTGGGATGCAAGGCTGGTTCAATATACACAAATCAATAAACGTAATCCATCACATAAACAGAAGCAATGACAAAAACCACATGATTATCTCAACAGATGCAGAAACCGCCTTCAACAAAATTCAACAGCCTTCATGCTAAAAACTCTCAATAAACCAGGTATTGATGGAACATATCTCAAAATAATAGGAGCTATTTATGACAAACCCACAGCCAGTATTATACCAAATGGGCAAAACCTGGAAGCATTCCCTTTGAAAACTGGTATAAGACAGGGATGCCCTCTCTCACCACTCCTGTTCAACATAGTGTTGGAAGTTCTGGCCAGGGCAATCAGGCAAGAGAAAGAAATAAAGGGTACTCAATTAGGAAAAGAGGAAGTCAAATTGTCCCTGTTTGCAGATGACATGACTGTATATTTAGAAAATCCCATCGTCTCAGCCCAAAATCTCCTTAAGCTGATAAGCAACTTCAGCAAAGTCTCAGGATACAAAATCAATGTGCAAAAATCACAAGCGTTCTTATGCAAACAGAGATCCAAATCTTGAGTGAAGTCCCATTCACAATTGCTACAAAGAAAATAAAATACCTAGGAATCCAACTTACAAGGGATGTGAAGGACCTCTTCAAGGAGAACTACAAACCACTGCTCAATGAAATAAAAGAGGACACAAACAAATGGAAAAACATTCCATGCTCATGGGTAGGAAGAATCAATATCGTGAAAATGGCCATACTGCCCAAGGTAATTTATAGATTCAATGCCATCCCCATCAAGCTATCAATGACTTTCTTCATAGAATTGGAAAAAACTACTTTAAAGTTCATATGGAACCATAAAAGAGCCCAACTTGCCAAGAGAATCCTAAGCAAAAAGAACAAAGCTGGAGGCATCATGCTACATGATTTCAAACTGTACTACAAGGCTACAGTAACCAAAAACAGCATGGTACTGGTAACAAAACAGAGAGATAGACCAATGCAACAGAAAAGAGTCCTCAGAAATAACACCACACATCTACAACCATCTGATCTTTGACAAACCTGACAAAAACAAGAAATGGGGAAAGGATTCCCTAGTTAATAGTGCTGGGAAAACTGGCTAGCCATATGTAGAAAGCCGAAACTGGATCCCTTCCTTGCACCTTATACAAAAATTAATTCAAGATGGATTAAAGACTTAAATGTTAGACCTAAAACCATAAAAACCCTAGAAGAAAACCTAGGTAATACCATTCAGGACATAGACATGGGCAAGGACTTCATGACTAAAACACCAAAACAATGGCAACAAAAGCCAAAATAGACAAATGCGATCTAATTAAACTAAAGACCTTCTGCACAGCAAAAGAAACTACCATCAGAGTGAACAGGCAACCTACAGAATGGGAGAAAATTTTTCAATCTACCCATCTGACAGAGGGCTAATATCCAGAATCTACAAAGAACTTAAACAAATTTACAAGAAAAAATCAAACAACCCCATCAAAAAGTGGGCAAAGTATATGAACAGATACTTTTCAAAATAAGACATTTATGCAGCCAACAGACACATGAAAAAATGCTCATCATCACTCATCATCAGAGAAATGCAAATCAAATCCACAATGAGATACCATCTCACATCAGTTAGAATTAAAAAGTCAGGAAACAAGTGCTGGAGAGGATGTGGAGAAATAGGAAGGCTTTTACACTGTTGGCGGGAGTGTAAACTAGTTCAACTATTGTGGAAGACAGTGTGGCCGATTCCTCAAGGACCCAGAACTAGAAATAGCATTTGACCCAGCCATCCCATTACTGGATATATACTCAAAGGATTATAAATCATTCTACTATAAAGACACATGCACACGTATGTTTATTGTGGCGCTATTCACAATAGCAAAGTCTTGGAATCAACCCAAATATCCATCAATGATAGACTGGATTAAGAAAATGTGGCACATATACACCATGGAATACTATGCAGCCATAAAAAATGATGAGTTCATGTCCTTTGTAGCGACGTGGATGAAGCTGGAAACCATCATTCTGAGCAAACTATTGCAAGGACAGAAAACCAAAGACCGAATATTCTCACTCATAGGTGGGAGTTGAACAATGAGAACACTTGTACATAGGAAGGGGAACAACACACACTGGGGCCCGTCGTGGGGTGGGGGGAGGGGAGAGGGACAGCATTAGCAGAAATACCTAATATAAATGACGAGTTAATGGGTGCAGCAAACCAACACGGCACATGTATGCATATGTAACAAACCTGCACGTTGTGCACATGTACTTTAGAACTTAAATTAAAAAAAAAAAAAAAATAGAACAAAGCAGTTTTAACTAGATAGCCATATGGTGACATATCTTAAATATATAATTTTCCTAGCTCCATTAGCTCTTGAGGTTTGATTTTCTAGCTTCATTACCTCTAGAGTAAATATAACATTTACATTTTTCTTAAGTGCAATAAAAATCTTGCAACCTCTAGAATTGATTTTACCTTCCTAATGTATTTTACATTGACTTTGTTGTTAATATTAGTGAATTCTGTAAAGGAAAAAAATCCTCGGCATTACAAACTTTACCTGATCATTATATGATCATATTCTAAATTTTTGATTCTTTTGTTTTGCTCTTCCTATAATTTAAAATTTGCAATAACACAGGTTTACATTTCTCTGTTTTCTGATGATGTCCTAAATGATAAGCGTATCAGCTTGCTTTGTCCATATCATGTCTTACTCTACTGTGGTGATGCTGACACCACAGTCTCCAAGGAACTGATCTTAAAGTAAGGCAGACCACATGCAGTATTTCTCTAAACAATGAGTGTTTCTTCTCACATAAAATATGTTGACATTTTATCAACCTTTACGATAAAAATGTTAAAATACATTCTAACATTTCCTTCTCCTTGATATGATTTACACTTTAATTTGTCTCAGTGATCTTGTCTAATGGGTGAAAAATAGAAAAAATCTTTTGGAAATTTAGATCCACAATATAGGATAGAAAACTACCTAGAAATATATTTGCCTAAGAAACGTTAAGAAAAAAAAAAAACCCAAACCTAAAAGTTTATAGTAGGATAGGTCTGGTCAGGGGCATTTGTAGCATGGAATCTGCCACTTCCTAGATTGTGACATATTGGGAAAATGACAATCTCTTTAGCAACAAAATAGGAATTCCTACTTTATTAGTTTTTACTGGTGCATAAGAAATTGCCACAAATTTGTCAGCTTAAAAAAACACCCATTTTACTACATTTATAGGCACATACTAGGTGATGATTACACGTAGACAGTTTTTTTATATGATTATTAAAGGTGTATTTGCGTTTAGATACGATACTTAATAAAGAAGTACAAATAGAGTGAGTCCGTCAAAGTGCTTAACCCACTTATGATCTGTGTAATCAAAGATGAAGTGTGAGATTTCTTTTCTAGAACAGGGATTGGAAAACTTTTTCTCTACAGGGCCAGATGGCATAGTAAATATTTTAGACTTTGTAGGCCACAGGGTTTTTACTGACACTTTTTACTTCGCTTTGGTCGTAGTAAGAAAGCAACTTTAGTAAATAAGTGAAGAGAGATGGCTGTGTTCCAACAAAACTTTATTTACAAAAACAGGCAGCAGGCCAGATTTGGCCCCCAGACTGTAGTTTGTCCATCCCTGTTACAGAAAACAAAAAACAACACACACACACACACACACACACACACACACGTAACAGAAAATAGGGAAATGTCTTTACTAGTTTCAGATTTTACCTATATTAGTTGATCTTTTTTGGAAAAGACTATCTTGTTGATACATCTTCACCACATAACCAGTTATCTAAAGTGCTCTGGGCTTTGTAATCCATGTTTCTATTATAATTAGTTTGGGAAAAATAGTTTTCCTTGAGAAAAAAGAACATGAAAAACTTGAAAATGTTAGTTTTGCTCCTTTTCTGGCCAGAAAGAAATTACTGATTTCCACTGAGGCAAAATTTTTCTCCACCTAGAAGCTGTAGATAGAAAGTTGTCTTTTATAAACATTCATTGTTGTGGCAATGATTCACTGGAAGTGTTTGACATCCAAAGAAGAATACAAATTATACCAAAAACAGACCCAAGGCCATTCTCTCATTCGAAGTTAGAACTTTTTTTTGCAAAAAGCATTTTATTGTTCCCAGGCCACTATTCCTTGATGTGAACACTCCCATTGGCATAAACTCTGATTGGATAATGTGTAATGTGGTTCAAAGTCAAAATTAATAGTTCAGAAATAGTATCACTTCATTTTATTAATTGATTTGTTGTATTTTTTGTTTTCCTTTTTCATCTGATTTAATGAATTAGCTTCTTTTTTCTTTACTTCTTTCTTAGCAATGAGCAAAGTCAAAGGCAGATGGGGGATAACAAAAAATGAAATGAATATTAAACTTAATTTTGTCCTTAATTTGCCATAATTTTCTGCTTTAGAGCACAGGAAAATTGAGGCTAAATTCCGTCATGTTTAAAATGACTAAAAACATGTTTTTAGTTTGTTTCGAATGAAGATACAACAATTGAAGGGACATGAAATTCAGTAATCTGCCTTAAGATTCCTGATGTGTATAGCTAATTGTGAAAAAAGGAGATTTTTGTTTAGAAATTGTGGGTTTTTCATATTCAAATTTTTGTTGATGTAAAAATTGTTAAAATGGAATTGGAAGCATTTTAATCATAAACATAGCAAATTTTTCTTGATGTTCTTTACTTATTCTAAAACTGTAACTCTTACGATTGCTTGTATAATTAAAATGCTTCTCTGTTAACCATGTGTAAGACAGTCATCCCGAAACATCACAAGTCTCAAAAAGGGAAATAGTCCTTTGATAGGAGCACCCAAACTTCTCCAGAAAACTGAGAGTGGAAAATGAAGCAATAACCCTAGAAAGTGAATCTTGAAGGCAAAGATCAAAGGTCTATTTTCACTTATTTTTCTAACAAACAAACAGCAAGGATACATGTACAAAGGCACTCTAAAAGATCAGGAGGACAAAGGGAAGACCTAGTACTGTTAATCAAGGACAAACTACAGGCCTTACAGAAATTTTAGGTGTGATTCTTTTACTACTTTTTTAACTTTTGACACAAATAAAATGCATACATGCAATCTCTCTAACCCTTTAGCTACATATCCAAATATTGTAGGGATACTTTGAAAAATGATATCTTATGCAACCCACCAACTTGAAAGGGCTTTTATTTGAAAGTGTTTTCTTTTGTTCTAAGCTAAAAATAATAAAATAATGGCTGAGCACAGTTTCAAATTGAAGTGAAGCATCAGGAGACTGTTTCAAATTAAACATGAACCTCTCCAAACGTAGCCAGCATGAAGAGATAAGAGTCATGCACCTCCGTGAGAGCTCACACACACAACAAACCCCTTTTTGTTTACATGCCTATTAAGGCTTCCCAGCAGCTGAAATTATTTCACTCAATTTGAATCCATCCCCATTCTCCATGGCTCATTTACCAATTCCTATACAGGGCTATTCATGCTCCTTGGGAGAAAGTGAAGGTGAATATTGTATTTACAAAGACTAAACCCAGACAAAAAGGATTTCAACAATTACTGCCACAATTCAGATTCCACAATTCCCCTTAAGACTATCTTCTCTATGGAGAAGCAGGAGCTAAGCACTGAGTTCCTTATTTCAAACTCCCAATGACCAATGACGAGGTAGGTTGAGGATAAAGCTTCAAACAAGGCAAAGAGGTCAGATTCCCAGATCTGAGGTTCTATTATCAGACGTGAGGCCTGTGATGAGTAGCATCAGTACTTTCAGTTATATGACAAGAAAATGTAGCATACTGAGCGCTGCTTCCAACTTCTATAACCTAGTTCTTGCTTATTTGCTAGCTACTTGCAAAAATAAATTGGCTTTATGAAGATTTTGCTTATTACTAAAGCACAACTCTTCTTATCATAATAAATAAATGTAGTTAAATCAAGAGCTGCTTTTGCTAAACCAATTTGTATTGTTAGAAGTCAGAATAGTGTGTAAAGTTTGGAGTGGGTAGTGACCTGGAGGGAACACCAAGGAGGCTTCTGAGGAGCTGGTCATACTCTTTCATGAGCAGAGTGCTGACATCACAGATGTATGCTAACAAAATGTGTCATTTTGGACATTAGAACTTGTCTATTTTCCACATTTATGCTTTGCCTGAATAAAAAATTTACTTAAAAACTTATAGCACTTTTGACTTCTGTGAGAACAGCTTATATGATATGTTGGAGAATCAAAAGCACTAGTACATGTTATATAACCTGTGCCCTACTGTGAAACTGGGATGGTGAGAGCAGGCATGTCTTTTGCTTCATGAAA
This sequence comes from Symphalangus syndactylus, assembly GCF_028878055.3. NCBI lineage: Eukaryota > Metazoa > Chordata > Mammalia > Primates > Hylobatidae > Symphalangus > Symphalangus syndactylus. The sequence goes on along the minus strand of NC_072426.2, from coordinate 48,063,787 downwards.
GTTCTTTCAATATTTTCCCTTCTAGTAGGACGTAGGCATTTGGATTGTGGTGGATTGATTGCAGAATTACTCTTTTTTCTTCTTTTAAAACTTGAAATACAGTTATAGGATATTACAAATAAATCAAAATATTTTTATACTTTATATAACATATATTTTTATATATCAACATACATATATATATATATATATAGTGATACACACACACACACGCGAGGCAAGTCGTGTAACTCTGGTCAAATCTTTCTAAGTAGAAAAGTAGTTGCATATTCTTGCCAGCTATACTTGTTGATATGATTGCTTGGAAAAGCTATGAACTGAGAAAAGACACAAGTTCACTGTTCTGATATAAGTTGGCCTGGGGTTGAGAAAACCAGATCACATATTGCTAAATTCTTCTTGCCATTACTCATGCCAGAAAATCTGGTCTTACCCAGAGGAGAGAGAAGAATAGTAATCAACATTATTAATACATGAATGAAACCATATTAAATATAACTCACATTTTCTCTGTTCTTGTTGTGTATTTTATCTTTTAAACAATGTTAAATGATGAAGATATGTAAATATTTCAACAGCAATTGTTTGGTTTTTTTCTTTTGATTTCTAACAGTTTTGCATATATATTTTTGATGTGTATAATGTGTGTATAGCACATTTTTGAATGTGTATAATGACTATATCTGCATTAGAAATTATAACTTTTCTCAAAATAATTATCCATGTGTCTCAATTAAGGCTAAAAGGCTTCAGTTTCACTTAACTCTCACTCAGTCATTCAGGCTTACTTGGAAATTGAGGTATTGAATAAAGCGGATGCCGATATTAAGATCAAAGTCATGACTAAACTGAGACAGCAGTGTAGAGACAGTTGATGTACAGAAGGCCCTTGAAAGGGACTTCTCTATAAATTTAAAGAACTACAACAACATAGGCAACTTTTCGTCCAGAAAAAAAATTGATTATAGAAATATAATTATTTGTAAAGAATTTCAAACTCCTAAATGACAAATAGTAGTCATACCGTTAATTGGGAATGCTGTGTATCCCTCTATTCTATGTAATTTCTCTAACATTTAATATTTCTTTTAAAGATGACATAAAATTGTTTCTGATCATTCTTTTCTGAAATATAACAAAAGAAAATTTGCAATGCATGCCTTGCTAAATAAAACAATTGCTTCAATTTAAAATGAAAAAATGTGTTGCTTATTTTTTAATTCATGTCATTGAATATGGAACATCTAGAATCACTGTGACAAAAATGCTGAAAATATACTCACTAATTGAATACATTTATTCTTTTAACATGATAATAAAATGTAATGAAATCATTATGGAAAGAAATGTGAATGAAAAGTTAAATTATAGCTCCAAAATTTTATATATTTAACTTGAAGAAAAAAAATAAAATCAATATTAATCAACCTTGAGCAAAAAGTGCTATTGTACTAAGTAAATATTCTACAATGGAAGTTTTCTGCCAAAATGTTCATTTATAATGAAGGTTAATTTGGTATTTTTATGATGGTGACTATGCATCCTCTAAAGTCTGCCAATATTTACTGAGAAAACTCCTAGGCTACCCCAAAGTGTAAAAGTAGCAATGTTTTTCTGAACTAGGAATGGAAAAGCATCCCTTTTTTTTTCTCTTGCATAAAATAATGTATGCAGCAATGAGGATGTGAGGTAAAATAAATATTTACTGCCATTGAGTGACTTAAACTCAATGAATGATGTTTTTTTTTTTTTTTTTTTTTTTTTCTTGAGACGGAGTCTCGCTCTGTCGCCCAGGCTGGAGTGCAGTGGCGCAATCTCGGCTCACTGCAAACTCCGCCTCCCGGGTTCACGCCATTCTCCTGCCTCAGCCTCTCCGAGTAGCTGGGACTACAGGCGCCCGCCACCACGCCCAGCTAATTTTTTGTATTTTTAGTAGAGACGGGGTTTCACTGTGGTCTCGATCTCCTGACCTCGTGATCCGCCCGCCTCGGCCTCCCAAAGTGCTGGGATTACAAGCGTGAGCCACCGCGCCCGGCAATGAATGATGTTTTAAAATCAGTCTGTAAAGATGGTATAAATTGAATTATAATTTAACTGAAACATTGTGGACACTTAAAATAACCCAAATTTATTGAGAGCTCAAAAGTTGTCAGATATTTTGCACAGATCACAATGTGTCCTCACAATGAATTGTGAGTTTAGCACTATTATTTTCCCATATTCTACATTAGAATACTGAGGGTTAGAATGATTAGGTACTGTATCCAGATTTACAAAGCTATTCATTTTTAGTGTCTGAATTTGAACCCAAGCAGTGTAACTTTACAACTTTTGCTTTCAACTCTCTTCTATTTCAAGATGAATGCAGACTCTATTATAACAATATCAAGTATTTTTCAAAATATCTGACTGTGTAGCAGTGGAAATGCTCTAAGACAATTTTGTCTCATTTTGTTTTTGGCCATATAAATATTTTTATTAATTAAAGAATCCAGAGACATAGAATTTAGCAGCTGGCTAATAAAAATGCTGTAAAATAACCAAATCAATTTTTAATTTATGTTTATTTTATTTTTTAAAATAATATAATGAAAATTTAACAAATAATAATTGAAAGTAAATAGTTCTAGCTCTTAATTCAGTGGGGAGGAAATAAAGAATAAAGATTATTTTAAAGCCTACATTATTCTAAAGTCCATGAGAGCTAAATGAAGAAAATCTTAAAAAAAAAAAAACCCAAAAGCACGTGGAAACATCTCCTTCTTAAAGAAAAACAGCAGCTTGAAAAGAACTACTTATAAATATTGCCTAATCTCACCTAATATTTTAGTCAGAGAAAACTGATGTATTGAGGAGAAAAAAAATCAACAAAACACTGGCATAATGTAGATTTTCCAATTACTAAAATTTTCTCTTTCAACTGCTTCTGGTGTCTTATGCTTGCACCTTAAATGGAATCCTAACCAAAAAAAAGAAAAATAGAGAGTACCAAAGACAGAGATGATTTGAGACTTTAGCTTATTCAGCAGTATCACATCCCTGCCTTGCCTTACTTGGTAAAATTCCTGTATTTTTATTTGCAAGTCATAAATTTTTCTGCATTTATTTTTCTACTTTGTAATATTTTGATCTTAAATAAAACTAACTGAAAGTCACAGCCCCCTCCCATAAACTGAATAACTACAGTTTTTTTTTTTTTTCCAAATCCTAATGAATTGATTAGAAATAATGGAATAACAATCCTAATAATGTAGATGCGGGCAAGTTGAATTTGATACAAAGTTAAGCATGCATGCTGTGATTTTTATTCCTGTTAAACACTCCCTGGCAGTTTACAACATCAAAACATTGTGAAAGGGTAAAGCATACTTTGTAGTTCCAACTAGTATAGAAGCCAGCCTCTAGCTCATCAGTAACAATTTCCAGATTACTTTAACAGTATTTTGTTTTCGGGGGAAATTGTATTATGCACTTTTTTTCACTTGATGTTAGCGGTACAATGGCTAAGGTATGAAATAGGACCTTTAGACACATACTAGACACAGATGTACCTGATTTAGTTTAATTAAAAAATAATGACTTACAAATGTAAACATCTGAGAAAAGAAGGCTCCCAGAAAGCGGGCCTCTTTAACAGATAATTCTAAAAATTTGATCAATATATTTTACACCCTTTTTACTTTGATTTTTCATAATGTGTACAGTAAAGAACTTTTTTAAATAATTGGTCTGTTTCTTATCTATTTTCAAATACATAAGCTGATAAAAGTAAAATAAAATGTGGTTTGCTGGCTGCCTCTTTCTGAATTTCTAAATGCATAAGATGGTTTGATTGTATTTCCAAGTAGGAAAAAAAAAAAGCATGTGTACTGACAGCTTTTCATGTTGATTAGTTTCTTTAATAAAGTACGTGAAAATTAATGTGGTCCAACTGATTTTTAACAAAATAATGAGATCCTGAAAACTAAAGGTGAAAAATGTTAATTTTTAGCAAAGAATGCAACATCAACAAAGTAAGATATATAATGTAGAGATTTTCATATTTATCCAAATTAGCATGCCGTGGTTTAACCTGAACCAAATCCTTGAAAAATTGGGTACAATCACAGACATTGTTTCACAGCATCTTAGAAAATCAGGCACTGGGGCTAGCACTTCAATGTATGAGTTTTAGGAAAACACAATTCAACCCATATTTTGTCTAGGGAAAGTTTGCTTATCCTCTTATACTGAAAAAAAGCACGTATCTGAAGAAAACGCTGATTAACATTCAAATATTAGTTCCTTCTTGGGACAACTACAGTTAAATGATATAGATCATATTATATTCTTAGCCTGTGATTAAGAATTGGTAATTAATAAGCTCAATCAAAAAAATTTGGATATTCATTTTGTTTTGTAAGCATTGTAAATTTCAGAGAGTGACTGAAAGCAAAACTATTCATTTAAATTGCCCTCTGTGCAAATGATTAAGTCCCAGGCTATTACTCTAATAATGTAAGTGATGCACACCGTGCCTTGAAGAGTTGCACTAATCAGTCCAGCTCATTTAGTCATCTGCTAGTAGCAACACTAAGGACAAGATACCATGGACTGTTTTTCTTTGTATCCCCCAAACGGAAGAGAATGCCAGAGATACATTTCTCAAGAATGACATATTTTCAACTCACCCATATTAAAGATGCTCTTTTAATTCAACATTTATTGAGATCATAAAATGAATTATTCTGAACACTGATCAACATCCATGATGTGAATTATGTGTGTTTTCTGAGACTATTATCAAAGACAAGAAATTATAGATCATATACAACAGTATATAATGTAGACCTGATAGCAACTTCTAATTATGTTTTTGAGACTAAAACTTGTATGGCTGAGGGAAATGTTTATCTTCGATTTAGACTCCCTTCTTTTATTGTTCTTATTTGTTCTATTTTATCTCTAGATGCTATTCCACATTTTACTCTATTCATAGGCTGTATCAGTTTGCTATGGCTGCCATAACAAAGTGTCATGGACTGGGTGGCTTTAGAATAGCAGTTTATTGTCTCACAGTTTTAGAATTGAAGAGTTCAAAATCAAGGTGCTGTCAGCGGTGATTTCTTCTGAAGGCTGTGAGGGAAGAATCCACTCCCAGCCCCTCTCCTTGGTTTGGGGACAGCTGTCTATTTCCTCTCATTCTTCATATTGTTTTCCTTCTATGTGTGCACAGTCCAGTCCAAATTCCACCTCCATCCCACCTTTAATTAATTAATTTATTTATTTATTTGAGATAGGATCTCACTCTGTCCCCAAGGCTAGATTGCAGTGGCTCAATCACGGCTCACTGTAGCCTTTACCTCCAGGGTTTATGTAAGCCTTCCATCTCAGTCTCTGAAAAGCTGGGACTACAGGCCTGCACCACCATGCCTGGTTAATTTTTTAGTAGAGTTGGGGTGTCACTGTTGCTTAGGTGGGTCTTGAACCTGGGCCCAAGCAATCTGTGTGCCTCGGCCTCCCTAAGTGCTAGGATTACTGGCGTAAGCCACCACACCCAGCCCCAAATTTCCCCTTTTTATGAGGATATTAGTCATATTGGATAAGATCCACCATAATGACCTCACTTTAGCTTGATTACCTCTATAAAGACCCTATATCCAAATAAAGTCACACTTGAGGCACTGGGGGCTAGCACTTCAATACATGAGTTTTAGGGAAACACAATTCAACCCATAACAAAAAGCAATCATCTAACACTTAAAGAAAATTTCTGTATGAGAAGGTTTACAACGATAATGCAGAAAAACAAAAATCTCCCTGCTTGCAATTGTTTTAAGTTTGTTGTAAATACAAAGATATCTGGTAACATTTTTTTTTTTTAACTAGTGAGTCTCCCACCACTCTATTTTGAGCTATGTCCGAAACCCTTTCTTCTTTCCTTCCATCTTCCTCTTCTTTCTTTCTTTATTTTCATCTTTTTAGAGGCAAAAGTAAAATAAATAAATAAAACAAAAAACCATAACAAAACAAAACTGGATAAAACAACAAAATAAGCTTAAAGGACAGGGACATCATTTTTTCATTCTCTGTAGCTAAGGCCTACCACAATACATAGCATACAATAGGTGTTAAATAGCCCATTTTAAATGATGAAGTAAAGCTAAAATATGAGTCACCAAGTATGAGTTAAATGAAATATTCAGATTTCTACAATGTTAATGTTTATCATACTTTCTGCATATATGACTTATTAGAAATATAACTTAAAATAAATAAATGTTTTCATAGTCTCACTTGCCTTGGGTCATAACAACTGCAAAAAAGCATTTCTTTAGCTTCATGCCTAAGCACTATGAAGACACTCCAGCTCACAAAGTCAAAGGCTGAAAGAACTGATGGCTACGCCTAACTGTCATATTACAGCTTTGTCAAAGCGTGAGGATTCTCCTGCTCCAATGAAAGTAACACCAATAGTGCTCCTGATACCTTTTAAGAAAGAGATGTTATACCAGGCTTCTGGTGGAGGGCCGCCAGGCCTGAATTCTTGAATAGGCTGTGTCACTACCAAAGTATAGTGAGTAGCACCTCTTTCTGCTTAACCTTGTGTAGCTTTCTGAACCTAATTTTTGTGCCTCACCCGTATTTCCCCTTATGCTTGCCAAGTTCCTCAAGAGACAATTTGGTTTCTTTTTATCCTTCAGATACACGTGATTGGAAATATTCAAAAGCCCCATGCAAGCCCTATTATTCTTTACCATAAGCTACATCCCAGTTTCTCTCCTACTTGTTACATCCTGAAAATGATCTACATCTAGATGCTATGACTCGTTTACTTTAATTTTTTCATACCTGGAAAGCATTTTCATCTCATCCAATGCTCTGTACATCTTTGCTTAGATATAACAATTTTAATATTTTCACAGACTAATGACAACTGGGTCAATTAATTTGAGTACTAAAAGAAAAACTGCCAGTTTTAATACAGTTTGAAGTATACGCCTTAACAGTTTTGTTTATGTTTGTCCATTACAACACCTTCAAATTTTAGAAATCCTTGACATGTTCTCAAAAGTATTTTTCTCCCTTGCAACCTTCCATTCCAAAAAATTATTTTATTTTAATGAAAAATTATTTCTATCAGGACAGATGAAAAGTATCACAGTTATCACTATTTTTCTTGTCTGAATTGGCAAATAAATGTGCGCTTGTGGTTCCATGATATTTTACAACCTCCTCTCCTCTTTTGTTCTGAAATGTTCTTGGATACAGTTGAAAGAAAATGGCAACATATGGTCCATTAGTTTAAATGAGGTGGGGGAAGAACAGGATGGATTATTAATGATAATAATTTATACTTCCCTTTGCATCTATATGCTATGGCCTTGATGAGAATTTGGCAGGCCTCACAGTCAAATGAAGTTTAAAGTTAAAGGTTGAAATGTGATGGAGGGATTTTTGAAGCAAAAAAAAAAGGGAAGCAAAGAAAAACTATCCACATTGGATTTTTACGGGTTTCCCATCTGTACTTCCGTAATATGATTTGTCTGATAGCAAATAACATTTCTTGTGTGACTTTACAAATATTGAACTAAAATTATTTTTTGAAATGTTTTTACTTTGCTTTATTTTAATTCAATGGTTGCTTCAAGTTGTAGTCATTGAAGACGAAAATCTGGTATTATTCTGTATATTTGAAGGCTAGTAGTTCTTCAGTGATCAAAGGAGCAGTTATGGGTGATAGGCTATGTAGGTGTCTGTACTTCTTAGAAAACAACTTTTAAAAATAATGACCAGTTGATGTGCACAGACTGCCTTGCAGAAAAAAAGTTTCCAATGTTCTTACTTCCTCAACATACCTGATATACATAATAATCTGTTCCTTTTGTGAACTTTCAGCCATATTATGTTCCTTTATTTTTTATTCTCTATAACAAGCTCTAAAATTCTGTAATTATTACTTTTTTATGTTTCTTAATACAGTATATCCCAACATCAGTTCTTTTAAAAAATGTGCAAAATATTACCTGCAAAAAAGTCATGGCCTTCAAATTTGTGCTGCTATTTTAGCAGCAATCTTCTTGTTTTTTCTAATGACAAAATGAAATTTCACAAAGAACTTCTACTTGGGTTTAGATGAGAGTGAAAAACCCGTAACTCTACCACTCATTATCCCCCTTTCCACAGCTCTCTCCCTGCCCCTGTCACAGCCCTGAGGCATTTCCCAACAACCCTAGAACTCCTGGGGACTCATTTTGAAGTGTGCTATTGCATAAAATATGAGAATGCATCCATCCTTTTGAGAACTGAAAACTGTTCTCCTCGATTAATTGGAGGGAAGAAAAACACCACCAAATCTTATAAGGAGATTTTTTTGTAAATGTTCTCTTAAGAATTTTCATGGTCAATAGAAATATAAGGCAGTGGTTTGTCAGTGCAAAAACGACCTGGCCAATAACATGCAATTGTGCCCCTTGATTCAGCAAGCCTGAATAACAGTTTAAGTTGTTTACAGAGCTACAAGAAATCTCTGTTTGTGTACTGTATATATTTTATACAACTGGGAAAAAGAGTGTGTGTTCTTCAGAAGACTTGGCAGCACAACTGAACATTTTCCTTGTTAAAATCACAAATTCCTCTTTTCTTGGCCTTGTATTTAGGTGATATGGAGAAGGCAAAAATATGGCGGTAAATAAGAACACCTAATCACTGGAAAACCCAAAAGATATAAATTGTACTTAGCTAAGTGTGACATTTGGAGAACACACTAGAAGTTTGTCAGCTCCTTTCAAGTGTAATAGAAATGTGACTCATATGACAGAGTCAAAACAAAGACATAAGCCCTATTTTCTTCTTGGCTTGCTGATGTGGTTCAGCATTGCTGTTCCTTCTTGATCATGAACAAGTTCTCCTGGTAGCAAAACATTAAATGACCTATTCAGAGTCAATTACTAATTCAAATTTCAATTGCACAGTGTCCTGCTCTAAAAAATATAAAATTGTATAATGACAGAAATAGATAGCTAAACTTTAAAAGTTTATGAAAAAAATAAATAAATAGATCATGAGTTCTTCTGCAATTTAATAACCTGTTCCTAATTTCATGTAATAATTACTTCCTTTGCCAAGTTGGTAGCCTCAACAGCTGGATACTAACTTATGAATTGATTATAATAAAAACAGCAAACATTTGGTAACAAAAACAGGCATAAAATGTAGAATATTATAAACTGTTGACAATAACATAAGCCCAGAAAATAAGCTGTAATTACAATGCATCACAGCCATGCACTAACACTAACATAACACTTGTGGAAACTTGAAATATGTTCAAATTTAAAATAAAGTAGGAGTTTGCACAATCATGCAGTAAATCACTTTCTTTCAAAATATTCACTATAATTTTCTCAGGTACTATAAACAGAATGTTGGTTAGACTTCCCTTTTTCATTTGCCAATATTTTGTGAATGTTGAGATTTTTAAGGTGCATTTCAGTAAGAGAAACAAAATAATTAGCCCACAGCATGGCATGGAGAGTGCAGTATTTGCAGGTTAAAAGGAAAATAACTTTTAGTTTACATTTTCACTGTGTTGTCTCAAAGAAAATGGGAGACCAATTAGACTACAACGTGAATATCATTAAAACCTCCTAAAAGTCTGCTGAGTCAGTGGAGGATGTGGAATAGTCACTTAGAGTCAGAAGGCATATACTTAAGTTTCAGTTTAGTGACTTACTGGTGGGATTTTGGCAGGACCCAAAGTCCTTGCAAAAGGAGAAAGACTACTGAATCTATCTCAGAGAATTGGGGAGTTCAGAATTTAAAAATACAGTGATAGATATCAATATAATAATCCTATAAACTTAGAGATTTTACAAAATCAAGATATGGTTTGCTGGTTATAATGTAAAGACTTGAAATAAAGTAACTAATAGAAACATATGATAGCTTACTCTCACTGGAGATCACTTATTTAAAATAATACATAACGTCTATAAAGCAATTAACCATCTGCCACACACTATTCTAATTGCATCATATTAACTTATCAATGTGACAAGGATTTACTTTTATCTCCATTTCACAAATGACAGCACTATGACAAAAAGTAGATAAAACTTGCTAAAGGCCAGCTTCTAGTAAGTGACAAAGCTAGATTTCAACATGCAAGTTGACCACTGAATCTCTTCCCAAAGCCCTCCATACCTTACCGCCATTTCTATGAGGTAACTTTTCAGAGAAAATCTGAGAATAAGGATAGAATGGTGAGGGGAATTAGAGCAGAAGAGAGATGAGAAACAAATATCCTGAGATGGACAAGACACTCCTATACTATTCCTGAGCTGTATGAACTTGTGAACTTTCCCTGTTCTTAAAGGTTTTCTGATATTAAAAGGACGGGACTTGTTTTAGCTCCATTATGAAAAGAGGTTGAAAGCCTTCACTCTTGTTGTCACAACAAGTAAAAGCAGGACAGAATGACAATCAAAGTCTTTTTTTGCACCCATCATAGAATGAGGTTGTAGAGCAAACTGTCATGCTGAAACCTGGAGAAACAGGCTTATCCAAAGAGATACAGCCTAGATCGACTTATCTGGAATTGAAGTCACTAAGGCCATGAGCTAATAGGAACATTTACCTGGTTATTATGATGAATTGCTGGAGGCCAGGTGTGAACTAGCTTGAAAGCAAAAAACTTTTAGGGATTATAGGATCAGAGAAGTTCCCACAATTTCATTGTCTATGCCTCCAGGAACTCTACCTGTGTCTCTGTCAGGGGTAGAACAGGAATAATCAATGTGTGTGTCCAGTGACTTCCTCATAGCAAAAACCCACTTTCTAAAGAAAAGGACTGTCCTGGAGCCTTTTCCCAGATGAAGGAAGGGCATTTCTCACTCTAGCCACCTCTACACTTCCTGTTTTACCTAAGGGAAACATAAAAAAGAAAACATAAGGAACATAAACAATAGGGGTTAGGACTTCAGAAACATAGATTAGATATGCTGAAGTCAGAGAAGGGAGTAAGAAGTTATCCTAGTCTATTTTATGTTGCTATAACAGAATACCATAGATTATGTAATTTGTATAGAAAGTGATCTCTTAACAGTTCTGGAACTGGAAGTCCAAGATTAGGTGGCCACATCTTTTTGGCATCTGGTGAGGGCTTTGTTCTGTGTAATGACATGGTGAAGAAGCAGAAAAAGAACTGGACACATATGAAAGAGACAAAACATGAGGGCAAAGGACAAAACATAAGGGCATCCTCTGTTTATAACAACTCACACTTTTGGTAACTAATTTAGTCCCACAAGAACGAGAACTCACTCCTACAAGAATTAACCCAGTCCCGGCCAGGCAAGGTGGCTCACGCCTATATTCCCAGCACTTTGGGAGGCTGAGGCAGGCGGATCACCTGAGGTCAGGAGTTCAAGACCAGCCTGACCAACATGGTGAAACCCCATCTCTACCAAAAATACAGAAATTAGCTGGGCATGGTGGCATGCACCTGTAGTTCCAGCTACCTGGGAGGCCAGGGCAGGAGAATGCTTGAACCAGGGAGGCGGAGCTTACAGTGAGCCGAGATCGAACCATTGCACTCCAGCCTTCCAGCTTGGGTGACAGAACAAGACTCTGTCTCAAAAAAAAAAAAAATATTAACGCAGTCCCAGTCCCCTAAGAATCACATTAATCCATTCATGTAACTGGGATCCCTTCAGCTGAGCCAAGCACATGTTAAAGATCTCAACACTTCTTAATGCTATTATATTGGAAATCAAATTTCCACATGAATTTTGAAGGGTACAAAAATATTCAAACCATAGTAGGGCTCAATGGGCTATACCAATGAATAAATAATTGTCAAGGTCACAATTCTGAGACAAAAGCATACTAAAACACTGAAGTATAATTAGGCAATTATAGAATGCTCCTGCTCCCCCTAGCCTTGTACCACAATAGGGCTTCAGTATGCAAACATTGGATTAGATCTGAAAGACTGAAATCAAACTGATGAAAAATACTTAAGTCAGCCCAAAGTGAATAGAGAAAACAAAAACAAGGACACTGGAGACATTTGACACTTCTCACACCTGTGGCTATAGCAAACATTGAACATAGTCTAACAGCCAGAGTAACATAAGTCCCCATACTAAAACCAAACTTATCTCAGTTCTTATTATCTGATATAACATGTCTGGTTTTCAAAAAAAATTGCAAAGCATGTCAAAATGCAAGTTAAAACACAGTCTGAAGAGACAAAGCAATGATCAGAAATAGACTTAGAGGATAACATAGATTTTGGAATCATCAGGGAGAGAATTTAAAAGATGAAACATGTTTAGGGCTCTAATGGAAGAAATATGCAATACAAAAAAATATATGGGGTATGTAAAGCAGAAATATGGAAACTCTGGGAAGGAATTTTAAAATTTGGTGACAGAGACCAAACCACAGATCCAGGAAGCTCAGAGTGCTCTTAGTGGTATAAATGCTTTGCCTCCAAAAAACCATACCTAAGCATATCATATTAAAACATCAGAAAGACAAAGACAAAAAGAAAATCTTGAAAGAGCTAGAGGGCAAAATGCCTTACCTATAGAGGAACAAGGATAAGAATCTGAGGATGCTTCTCATAAACCATGCAAGCAAGAACAGAGCAGAATGAAATATTTAGCGTTGAAAGAAAATCTAGACTTATATATCCAGCAAAATTATTCTTCAGTGAGGAATAGATTTTCTCAACAAATAAAAATCAAGGGAATTTATTACCAGCAGACATGCTTTTCAAGAAATGTGAAAATAAGAATTTTCAGGAAGATCAGAAATGATAATAGAAATTCAGATATACATAAAGGAATGAAAAACATTAGAGAAGAAATAATAAAGTAAGCTAAAATCTTTCATTTTTCTTATGCTTAATTCAACAAAAATAAGCATTTAAAGTAAAAATAGTAACAATTATACTGCGTGATATAGATGGCCATACAGATAAATGAAATCAGTGACAGTAATGTCATGAGGGACAAGAGAGAGGAACTGAGAATACTCTTTTTAAGATACCTGCAATACATGGAAGTGGCATCAGATTATTTGGAGTTTGACTTAGATTAGTTTAAAAAGTATACTGTAAACTCTGGAGAAACCATTAAAATTTTTAAATAAAAGTAGAATTTATATGTAATGAGAGGTGGTTGAAATAGTATTGTATAAGGAGCTCAAATGAAACCAAAGAAAGCAGAAACAGAGAACATATGCAATGAATATATGCAAAAAACATATGCAATGATTAGAAAACAGTTACAAACATGGAAGATATTAATACAACTATATAGATGATCATTTCAAACCTGAATTATCTACATACAACAATTAAAAGAACAGACATTGTCAGAGTAGATTAAAAGGAAAGACCCAACTATGCTTTGTCTACAAGAAATCTGCCTTGAATAAGTTAAAAATAAACAGAAATAAAAAGATATACCATCAGGCTAATCGAAAGAAAGCTGAAATAATTACATTAATTTCAGACAAAGCTGGCTATAAAACAAGGAAGATTATCAGGAATAAATATGGGGATGACATAATGACACCAGGGTCAATACATCAAGAAGCCATAACTACCCTACACCTATATGCATCTAAACGGTATTCATAGTTAACCAGTAAATAGTGGGTATTTACTGAGCCTTAAAATACATGAGTCAAAAACTTAAAGTACTACGATGAGAAGTAGACAAATTTACAGTTATAGTCAGAGACTTCAACATCCCTCTGTTAGTAATTGATAGATCAAGCAGGCAGAAAATAATAAGAGTACAAAGGATCTGAACATCATTATAATCAACTCGGTTTAACTGTCATTTGTAGAATAGTCTATCCATTAACAGCAGAACACACATTCTTCCCAAGCTCACATGCAACCTTCCCCAACATAGGTCACATTCTGGGCCACAAGACACACTTTAACAAAATTTAAAGAATGGAAATTATACAAAGTATGTTCTTAGGCCACAAAAGGAAGTAAATCACAATCTTACAAATTATTTCCTTCAATTTTTAGATCATTCTAAATTTACAAATTCCATTTTTAAACTGAAATCCTTTTTCTTTACACTCCTTTTATTCTTACTTTGCTTATCCTGTTGGAGCTCCACATAATAAGTCTATTCTTCATTTTAAATGTCAGCTCTCCAGATATTTAAAAGCATGCCTTCACAAGCAGTTTTATTAACAATAAGTGTGTTGATTTCCTTTGATCATTACATACAATCTGGTCTCTAAACTCCTTGACCTCTTGGTTGCAAAGGATACATTTTCAAACTTGGTATCCTCTTAAAATTTCTAACTACCTAGAACTCAAAACACCTTATGAAGGACATTCCCAGTTAAGATGGCAATTGAACCTATGAGTCTAGAACTCTCTATTTAAAGAATAGAAGTAATTTAAAAGAAACACATACTTTCTAAAAAGATTTTTCTTCTGTTAAATTTAAATTGAATAAACCTAGATGGCTTTTCAGAAGATACATGACAATTTAGTACTGAAGCCAAAGGAAAGCATGTTCAATCTTCTATTCAGCCAATTACTCGTCAAAATTTTTCTGTTATTATAGTTTTCATAAAATGTCAAGATTCCATTTAAACATGAGGTTCACAGTAGATCATCAGAACTTATTACGTAAAAAAGAGAACCCACTTTATTAACTTGGTTTTCGTTTGCATATACAAGTTTGAACATTTTGATAAAAGTAATAGGCCAACAAATAGCAAGAACATCCTGAAAAACTAAAAACTAGTTTTTCTAAAGAATATCCTCCCTTTTCACCCTGGATCAGTCAATACAGCCTCATTAGCTATCCACAGACATATGTGTATAATCTCAATTTTTCTGTCAGGAGTGAGGAACGTTAAGCAAAGAAAAGGCAGCAAGGTGTCTAGCTGCACTTTGTAAACAAAGACTTGATGACAAAGAATTTGGCTACTTACCTAAATGTTCTTAAATTCCAAGCATGCAAGATATTTCTTGGTAATTTAATCATAATATCTTCAGAGAAATTTCCAGTTACTTTGTAATTGCTGAAAATTTCATGCAGATAAAATTCTTAAGACAACTTTAAGAAATTAAATTGTGGATGGAAATGGAATGTGTTTTGCAGGACTACAGATGGAAAAACAAAACTTAAGAACTGATAGGTATTATATTTTAAGTTATGTGTTTTCCCTTAGAGGATCATATTTACCTGGATCATAAAAGATAATTATGGAATTTTAAGAAAGCCAAATTTAAATTAATAAAATAGTCTGAATTTTTAAGCCCTCCAGTAATTGTCATCAATATCTGTGTGCCAAAATAAACACTCCTCTGAAATATATCTAGCTACTATAAAGTCCAAAGAAGTCTTAGTTATATAATTTAACATTAGGTGTTCTGGGAGAATTAACCAGAATTGGTGTAAAGTATTTGTGTGTTTGCATTTATTTTTCATATTGAAAGAGTATAAAATAATCTTACTATTGCTTTGTTGATTCTAACCAATATTCTTTCAGCTCTTTAGCCTGAAAAAGATTAAAAAGAAAGTTTATATCTCACACACACACACACACACACACACACATTTGTAAGAGTGAAACTGGAATCCCCACTGGCATAATTACTTCGAGGCCATTCATCCCTCTGCACACCACATCCATCCACTTCCCTTTAAGGTCTGAGGATAGAATCTCATACTAAAAAAGTCCCTGCATTACCTGCTTCTTCCACTCCTGTAACAAACAGCTCAAACTTCAGTGCACAGAAAGAACTTCTCTGAACCCGGATACTACCTCAGATCCCTGAAAAACTCACCATTTCTATGTGCTGTGAGGTACTATTATGTCTCTTCCCATCATACTTATATTCCTGCCTCTTCCTTGCCCACCATGAGCAATTCGGATTCCAGAGTTGGCAGATTTCACATGATGGATCTCTAGCCTTTGATTGGCCCTGTGAACAACCTTCACTGTGACTTTGACACTGGATTAGGCAACAGATATTAGTTATTTAAAAATAACAGAATCCCTCATATCTGACACATTCGAAATCAGTCATTGGTTAAGATCATTGTAAAAGGATGTCAAATCTGGAAATTATTTTAAAAAGTGATATAGCCATGAAAAACATTTAATTTTAACTTAAAATATAGAAATTCTTGCTCATTTTCCATTGTAGGAGTAAGGCTGTTTCTTGAAGAATGGATCTACTCTTTGCATTTTTTATCATTTTTCTTACATCATCTATAAGCAATGTGTACAATCTATTATTGACAGTTTGGATTTCTTTAGAGAGAAACTGGAAATTATAAAAATAATTGCAAGGCAATTTAAATGCAGAAGGTTTTTAGCACTTTGTAATCCTCTTCCACCAACAATCTTGTACATTTTCAGTTAATGTTATTTCAATTAACCTTTATCTGTATCTTTCAAACTATGTCACTCAGTTTTCATAGATATAATTCTTTTCTCATTCACTTTCATCTTTCACTGATACATGCAATATTCAATTAAATTTCATAAATATCACAGATATAATTTGTGTAGGGTTTTGAAATTACCCTACTGAGTCACATTCAGCATACAATTAAAGTGGTAGGAGCAGAGATGCAAAGGTTTCAAGGTGCTATGTTTTATAATCAGCATGTTTACAGAGAAAATGGAGGGCTTCCATTAATACAGAAGTTGATTAAGCATAAACCATTTAAGCCAATTTCTGTTATACTTATCAAAGTCATCAGTTTATTTAAAGATATGAAAAGAGTTTATATTGTTTGCAACATAATCAGATCTCCTAGGTTAGAACTTAATCCATTTTTTAAACTTTGGATTAAAGTAACTATTATTTTTTGAGTTCTGAATTCAAAGAGAGGGAATGAAATGTAGTAGAAAGAAAACTAGAATAGAAAACAGAGAGAAAAAATAACCTTTAAGTCCCACTTCTATCCCTTTCCAGACTTGGGAACAATAAAATAAAAATAGTGATCTATCTCACAAAGTTGGTGAAAAAATATAAAAATATAGTATATACTAAAGTGTTTAATATTCCAGAAACTGTCCACACATTTAAAAATAAAAATATTATTTTTCCTTTTTTCTGTTATTTAAGTTTCCTAGTAGAATATAGTAGATGCCTGCTTTTAAATATGTATTATATCAACATAGCTAATAGACAATTGGAAATACAGTATTCACCAATATGAAATTTTTCCCATAGTACAGCAAAATTTTGAAGCCAATTCTAAAAACATATTTAGCACAAACACTGCCTGAAATATTTTTAATGAGTATCATTTTTACAATCAAATAGAAGAAATAAGCAAAACCCACTACGCCATCACACCATACATCACTACAAGGATCTGACTTACGGTTATATGGAATTTACAATTGGATTAAGCACTCTGTATTTCAGTCATAACATTTACATTATTTCTTAGCCAACATTAGATTTATGTTGATTCACCATAAAAGGGAACATTCATTTCCATTACTTTATATATGTTGGTAAATTCTAAGGCACAAAAATCAAGTTAACAGTGCTTCTATTGTAAGTGTTTTATCACATCTCTGTACATCAGATTTCAAAAACCAAAGACTCATGTTGAAATTGGCTAATAACCAAAACACTCACTGTCAAATTAACCGTTCCCATCTGAGGTGATAAATGGAGAGTTCATAAATGTGAACCATGGCGTATGAAAAATAGCTCATTGACATCTGTTCTTAACATCTGGCTTTGTGATCGATGCACCAAAGCAAATGGGATATGCAATTCTGTTTAGACCCTCAAAATTAGGCTTTGTGATTATTTATGTCTGGGTTATATGCCTATGTAGCATCAACAAAATGAAAGAATTTAGTGTTTCATTAATAAAAGACAAGCATTCAGGTCGATGCTTGCTTTACACCTATTCTTTATTCAGCAATTACTCAATACCCGCAACATCATGACAATATTACTACAAGCCTTCTTCCCCCAGGAAAAGAAAAAGCCACACTCTCTCTATACCATATCCCTAGCTCTTCAGGAAAAACACTGCCTCATTAACTTAAAACTTAAGTAAAGGTATATACATACATACATAGTTCCTCAAAGAGTTCTTTATAGGAAGATTCCTTTAAAACCATTAAATATTTATTTCTAACAAACACTAAGAAAAAACTTTTCCTTAAGGATTTTCAAGTTCACCTAATATAAGTCATTAGAAACAAATGTATGGTGGTTGTCTTTACCTCAAAGTTTATTACACATGCAACAAAAATATGATATGGAAACGTGAAAAATAAAAGTAAGTTAAAGAAAGTGCAGAAAATGATGGTATTGGTGATTCATGTGCTTCTACCATGAAAACTTAATGAATTTTGATACGGTCCTTAAAGAATTCAAAACAATTGTTTTGTATGGCTGACTAATAATATGACTACTTCATCCAGGAATAATTTATGTAAGCTTTTGTAAAAGACTCAATGAATCAAATTGTCCCAGTCTTGCATAATGATGTCTGTATCCTCAGGAAATAAACTACAAATCATTCAAACCATAAGTTTTTGTCGAATTCTTAGGTTTATAAGCATGACTAAATGAGTCAAGTGGCCAACAGCTTGAAGTCTTTACTATTCCTTTTTATTTAGAAACAATGAATGACATTATTCATTTATCAAGAACTTGCAGTACACACAACTTATCCCATGCAGGTACCTGAGAATGCAACAAGTGAATTTACAGGGCACCTTGTCTGATAGAATTAAGCAGGCTAACAATTTCCTATATTATCATAAACTGATAGGAAGAAGTACAAGACATAATGAACACATGAAAGGACTACTTATCTCAAACTAGAGAAGCAGGGAAGGCTTCATGAAGAAACCAATTTCTATGCTGAAAATGGAAGAATAAGTATATTAGACAAGGAATGGGGTGGTGTGTGACTAGGCAGAGGGAAGAGTGCATAAAAGCACAGAGATCAGAGAGAACATCAAGGAAGAAAGAAAGAAAAAGAAGTGCACAGTAGCCCCCTCCTGTAGCTGTGGTTTTACTTTTTATGGTTTAAGTTACTCATGGTCAACCGTGATTCAAAAATAAGTGAGTACAGCGCAATAAGATATTTCGAGAGAGACAAAGACACATTCACATAGATTTTATTACAATATATTATTGTAATTGTTCTCTTTTATTTTATTTATTTATTTGGAGATGGAGTTTTGCTCTTGTTGCCCAGGCTGGAGTGCGGTGGCAGGATCTCAGCTCACTGCAACCTCCGCCTCCCAGGTTCAAGTGATTCTCCTGCCTCAGCCTCCCGAGTACCTGGGACTACAGGCGCCCACCACCACGCCCAGCTAAGTTTTACATTTTTTAGTAGAGACGGGGTTTCGCCATGTTGGCCAGACTAGTCTTGAACTCCTGACCTCAAGTGATCCACCTGCCTCCGCCCCACAAAATGCTGGGATTATAGGCGTGAGCCACCGCGCCTGGCCAATTGTTCTATTTTATTATTCATTACTGTTGTTAGTCTCTTACTGTGCCTAATTTATAAGGTAAACTTTATTATAGATATGTATGTATAGGAAAAGCAAAGTGTATATAGGGTTTGGTACTATCTGTGGTTTCAGGCATCCATTGGGGGTCTTGGAATGTATCCCCCACATATAAGGGAGGACTACTGTAGCATGGCAAAAGAATATCATGGAAAAGAGGAAAAGCATGTTAAGAAATAAAGATAGCAAAGGAAGCAGGATGCAGAAGATTATACAAGGACTTTTACACAATGTTAAGGATTTTGGATTTTATCCAAAGGGCAACTGAATGATTTAGCAGCAAATTGACAAGAAAACATTTGTGATTTAGAATGATTACTATGGCTAATATATGGCAAGGGAACTGGAGAGGAGATTAAAAACTTGAAAGGGTGATTTTTGAGACTCTTAATACTTTTAATAACACCATTATTACTGAATATACATAGTGCTAGTCACTCCCTTGGAACAAAATTAAATTTTGCAAATAAGGTGCCACATCAATCTGTTTTGCCTACTTCACTGGTTTCTTTGGAGGAAAAAAATGTGTTAATGTACAGAGAAGTACTATTTTAAAAGTACTGTTGTATTTTTCCTTCTTAAAAGGTCCTATGCTAAATTCCTCTCAGGACTTTTATACTAGTTAAGTATTACTGAGGAAAAACCACCCCAAAATTCACTAATTTAAAGCAACAATAATTTATCATTGTAGCTTACAAACCACAAGACTGGGGCTGTAGTGACATGGGCTGGGATCATACTCACGCATCTGAGAAATCTCACACCCTCTTACAGGGCTTACAGAGCTAAAGCAGGTATGCCTTTTTCAGGGCAATGGCAGATGTGCAAGGTGGAGTAAGACCAATCAAAAAAGCATGTTTCCGGCCTGGCGCGGTGGCTCACGCCTGTAATCCCAGCACTTTGGGAGGCCGAGGCGGGCGGATCACAAGGTCAGGAGATCGAGACCATCCTGGCTAACACGGTGAAACCCCGTCTCTACTAAAAATACAAAAAATTAGCCGGGCGAGGTGGCGGGCGCCTGTAGTCCCAGCTACGCGGGAGGTTGAGGCAGGAGAATGGCGTGAACCCCGCGGGGCGGAGCCTGCAGTGAGCCAAGATCGCACCACTGCACTCCAGCCTGGGTGAAAGAGCGAGACTCTGTCTCAAAAAATAAAAAAAAAAGCATGTTTCAAGACTCTGACTGAATCATATATGTTAGCATGCCATTGGCCAAAGTAAGTAACATGACTTAACCCAGAGTCAAGGATTAACAAACACTACCAGTCCACAGTGGGATGGTGCTACAAAGTTACAAGGTGAAGGTCATAGCTATATGAACCATAAGGAATTAAGTGAAAAATTGAGGTGAATGATGCAATCTACTAAAATTTAGTAGTAGGAAAAGATGTATGTCCTTTTTTAAAAAAAAAATGAACACAGTGACTACAATAACTCTGACCCCCTTTGGCCATTAAAAAGCTGAGGTATATTTTTGTAGCCATTATTAGTAATTGCATAAAATTAGACCATGTTTTAATCGTGGGTTCCTAGTATGGTATCTGGCATTCAGGAGATAATCTATTTTTTAAGGTTGTTAAATGAATTTTGGGCAATTAATGAAGGTCAATGTAAGTTAATATATGTAAAACTTCAAATCACTGCCAAAGTTTAAAGCAATAATTTAAATGGATGCAATAAAATAATTATTAATTAATTTTACTACTAGTTACTTCTTAATTGGCTTATTAATCACTCTTAATATCAATATATGGTTATTATTAAGATTATTATGACTATACACTTGGTTATAAAAATGAGTTGATTATTATGAATATATACTTATGTGAAGCTAATATTTTCACAAAGACTGTTTTATTATACATTTATTATTTATTTACTCTAATGTTAGAAGGAGAAAATAGGGAAAGAAACAAATCAAAAACTTTACAATTAAATAAAGAAGGAAAGGCCAACAGCAATAGAAGGACATGAAAATAATTATATTGTAATTTTGCTAACATTTAATTGAATATGCAGTGATAAATATGTATTAATTTATCTTATTCGTATAGATATGGCAACAATGGAAACTCAGATTATATTGATACTACTTTAAACAATTAGTTTTGAAATTATCTAATATATTGTTTTCCAAACCCATGAACAGATTTTGACAGGCATTTTCCTAAAATGAAACCATTGAGGGAGGCTTAATCTGAAAAGACCAAGCAATAAATGTCCTTATTGTGCATATTTGTGGTGGAAAAGATTGGTACCACAATACAAAGTTTAAATTTCATCTTAATTCTTTATTAAAATAAAAATAGTTCAGGTGGTTAATAATATACAAGAAGTGAAGGACCACACACACACACACACACACACACACACACAGATACACTAAAGAGTAATTTCAAAGAAACAATCCTAAGCACACTGGATGCCTCACTGACTACAAACATTCTCATCCACAAGTAGTACTCAGCGTCTATACAGAAGTGTGCTTGAAAGAGTAGGTTATAAGAGTGTGGAAGAAAGCCAACCAACAGGCTTCCATGAAATGAGTGGGTGTAGTTCCCAGAATAAACTTGGGACACAATTTTTAAGAATTGCTTCTTATTTTCTCTTCTATGCCCTAAATTTTGTTATTTTTTTTTACATTTCTTTAGTCCAATGCTCATCTAAACAAGGCTAAATATTCACTGAATAGTTATGTTGAAACATGCAATTGTTCTTTCTGACAGTCAAAACAATTTCATATGGCTCAATCTAATGATGACCGTTTTTATCTTTAATCAATTAATACTTTACATTTAATTCTTCTTAATACTTAATACTAAGTCTATGGTTAAAACTCAGTACTGATACCTATCAGATCTTTCATAACTATTATTCATTTATATAAAATGATTACCTAATTACATAATTGGTTACATTAGTAAATAGGGTCCCCAAAGATAATGATAGTGGTACCACTACTGCTACACAATTTCCTAGAAGGCATCGCATCACACCAGGTGATATTTAAAACCATTCCTTCACTAGCCAACATATAAAAGTGTGATTGTGGTATATAAAAAGTCATTTAGGTATGGAACTTATTAATGCATAGGTACTATGGAAACAATCTATAAATGCCTTATTTTTGAGGGAGCACATTATTTCACACTCACACTGATGTTCCCAGATTTTGTGGCTCAGTCTCTGGCTTAGATCATGTGCAGCTGGTCCCATAAGTAGTGAATAGCCTTGGCTTTAGAAAGGCTCAGGCTGCCTTGGCGCTAGGTATTTTCAAGTGGCCAGAGCTCTTCTCTGCCAAAATGTCTCAGCCTGCTGTCTATTTTCAGCAGAATGTGTGAATATTAGTGCCTCAGCCAGGCCCCTTCTGCTTCAGGCATCTCTGTGTGTCATCTGCAGGCACTTTCATATACTGCTTGAAGAAATGGAAGTCAAAACATTTTTGGAAAGCAATTGGCCATTATTATTAACAACTTTAAGCTTTGGCCTGCGCTTTGACCCAAGTAGATTCACTTGCAGGATCTATCTGGAAGGAGAAATATATGTGTATATACATATACACATATATACATATAAATATGTATTTGTAAAAAGATTTCCTTACAACGATGCTTGTCAAAACCCTATTCCTACTAAGAAAAAAGTGAAAACTAAACCAAAACTTTCTCAAAATAAAGAAAATGTTAAATTATACATTTATACATATCATGAAGCCGCTGAAAATGAAAGAGTATAACACTTACCAAAAGAAGTATAAATTATAAAGATTAATAGAATAAAGAGTAATTTCAACTACTTAAAAATACATAGAAACGTATCAAAAGAAGTATAAATTATAAAGACTAATAGAATAAAGAGTAATTTCAACTACTTAAAAATACATAGAAAAACATACAGGAAAAATACTTTAAATAAAGAGATGCCCAGACTCTGGCAATTTGATGTCTGATGAGTTATTTAGTTTTTTATGAGTAACTGACTTTTTTTCCAAAGATAGAGAACAGTGACACATGACCAGAGCCTAGCCATGTTTTTTTCTTTTCTTTCTCCCAACTTCTGCCATCAGAAGTAAGAGAATGGGAAAGGCACCTTGTTTCTCACTTGTCTGTCTTGCCCACAGAATGTCCACCTGAAGGTGAGTAGTTGAGCCTCACTGGATTATCTGCTCCTAAGGCACCCTACTAGGTGACATGTGGAAGCAAAGTATCTTTAGCACATATGCTTTATCTCGCTCAGTGTGAACAATTATAGTGACACTGGGAACTGAATCATTCTTGCGGTGCCCCAGACAGACCAGGGTAAATTTGCTGTTTATCTTGTAGTACCACAATACTTGCATAAATCGTCTTGATCTCTACTGCCTTTCCAGATTTCAAAGGATGTAAAATCACAAAAGTAACATCCAGAAATCCCTCAGGTAACCATAGGTTACTGTTATAAACAAATATTAAATAGGCACTTAAAACATAAGTTAGTGTCTACTCAACCAGGACTTCACATATCAGGATTTCAGGACATTTCAACACTTTCTGGAATGTATAGAGTTGCTCTACCTTCCACACCTTTGACTTTGTGCCTTGATTTTTTTTAGTTAATTCCAGCAGTGCAATGTCTCTGCATGTGGCATTCAGCTAGTCTGCCTCTTCCCAAGACTCCAGGGCTCCTGCACGTCTTGACTTCCATACTCCAAAAGGACGTTCATACTTAAAAAATGGTTTCTTCATTACCTTAAGCATTTTTTATGTATTATATTAATATATATTATATATTATATTATAATTTACATATTATAGATGATATATAATATAAAATGATATTTAATATTATAGTATATACTGTATTATATAATTTTATTTTTACATAATATAATATCATATCTAGTGGATTATTTTAAAGAAGCTGAATTTCTTCATTTCAGTGAACATTTTCAAACTTTAACATATTTTCTTCCATGCAAAATTTTTCATTGTTATAATCAATTAAAATTCACTTAAAAACATAAATTACAAATCACCTTGTACGGATGTATGTTTTACGTCAACTTCCCTTTGTTCTGCGGCTATCATGTGCACTCCGTACCCCAGCCATCTTGCACGTGTATGCTCTTCTTTACAACAAGAATGGGATGAAAGGGTGTGGAGGAGTCAGTGTCAATCCGTTACAATTATTGGAAAAACAACTTAAAACACATGGCCAGCTGATGGTGGTTCAATAAAATCTTCTCCATATGTGCAGGGCATCCAAATTTTAAGTTGATTTTTTTCTCTTTAGTAAAAATACAAGTTATATTTCTATCAGGGTGCATATTCATTAAATTACTTGGGAAATTTTGATGTAATACCTTTTTCCAGCTTTATTGAGGCATAACTGACAAAAATTATACATATTTAAGGTATATCTGTGATGTTTTGCTATACATTGTGAAATGATTACCATAATCAAGCTGATTAACATATCCATCACCTCTCATATTTATCCTTTTGCATGTGTGCTGAGAACACTTTCAATCTAGCCTTTCAGCATATTTCAAGTGTCCAATACAATCCTATTAATTATAGTCACCATGCTGTACATTAGATCTCCAGAATTTACTCATCCTGCACAACTGAAACTTTGTATCCCTTGACCATCTCTCTTTTTCCTCCACCTTTCAGGCCCTGGCAACCACCATTCTACTTACTGCATTTGAGTTCAACTTTTTGATTCTACATTAAGATTGGGTACTATTTCTGTTTCTGTGCCTGGTTTACTTCACGTAGAATAATGTCCCACAGGTTTATTCATGTTTTCACAAATGACAGTTTTTTTTAATTTTAAGGCTATATTCCGTTATGGTATGAGTGTGTGTGCATGTGTGTGTTTGTGCAGTCACAATTTATTTGTCCTTTCATCCATCAATGGACACTTAGTTTGATTCCATATCTTGGCTATTATGAATAGTCCTGCAATTAATACTGCAGATATGTCTTCAAGATACTGATTTACTTTCTGTTAAATATATACAGAGAAGTGGGATTGCTGGATCCCATGGTAATTCCATTTTAATGTTTTGAGAAACCTCCATATTGTTTTCCATAATGGCTGTACTAATTTACATTTCTGCCAGCAGTGTACAGGCTTCTTTTGTCTGTTTGTTTACATCCTCACCAACACTTGTTACCTTCTGTCTTTTTGATAATGCCATTCTAACATGTGTGAGGTACTGTTACATTATGGTTATGATTTGCATACCTTCATGATTAGTGATGCCAAACATTTTGTTCATATATCTGTTGGCCATTTGTATGTTTTATTTTTTTTTGAGAAATGTCTATTCATGTCCATTGTCCATTTTTAAAATCTGTTTATTTGTTTTCTTGCCATTGAGTTGTTTGAGTTCTTTCTGTATTTGGATATTAATCCCTTATCAGAAGTATGGTGTCTCAGTTCATTCAGCTGCAATAACAAAAATACAATAAACTGGATGGCTTATAAACAACATAAATTTATTTCTTACAGTCCTAGATGCTGGGAAATTTAAGATCAAGGGACTGACACATTCGATGTCTAGTAAGGGCCCATTTTCTGATTCATAGATAATGCCTTCTCACATGGTGGAAGGGGCAATGCGTCTCTCTGGGGCCTCTTTTATAGGGCGCTAACCCCACTTATGAGATTTCTACCCTCATAAACTAGTCACCTCTTAAAGGCCCCTTATCCAAATACAATCACATTGATGATTAAGTTTCAACATGTAAACTCTGCGGAGACCCAAACATTCAGATGATAGCATGTGGTTTGCAAATATTTTCTCCCATTCCATCGTCCGTATTCCATCTCCCATTCCATTGTCTCTACTTTGTTGATTGTTTACTTTCCTATGCAGAAACTTTTTAATTCATGTAGTTACATTTGTCTATTTTTGTTTTCATTACCTTTGCTTTCAGAGTCATATACAAAAAATTATTTCCCAGACCAATGACAAGCTTTGCCTTTCTACTTCCTTGTATATAACAATGTTTCGTTATACCATTCATTAAACACAAATATCAAACAATTAGAGCTTGCAAAGACAAAGTTGTATAAGTATGGTAAAGGAGAAGAAAGGCAATATTATTACATAGAAAGATGTGATAATGTCTTTTTACATGGAAAAGTAAATTTAAAATAATATGTTTGATTTTAATAGGGGAAAAAGGTTTTAGTCCATTTGAAAATTCATCCTATAATACATGAAAATATAGTCATTATAAATTTTTAGTTCTGGTAACTTCATGTAACTAAAATACCATTAAAGATCATCATCATAGAAATAAATGACTTATGGTCTTTTTTCGGTTGCATAAAACTTCAGTAGTTTTAAACATGTTTGATCTCATATTTGAGTAAGCCTACTTGAAACTTCAAAGATTAACTTTACAGGGTAGAAAAAAATGAACATGAAATTAGAGGAAAAGTGAAATATATAAAGTACTTCGAGGCTGCAAATAAGTCATGGATTTTTATTCTTGGGAAGGGTAAACTACATAATATAACAGAGGTTGTATTTCAAAATAGAACAACATTGATTTTGTTTGAATGTATATCTATAGTCACAAGTCCCAATGAATATTTTGAATGCCCTAGCCACCAAAAAAAAATAAATAAAAGGAACCAAGAATAATTAAGTCCACTGCCTTAAGCCATATAGTTGTAGCAATGTTCTTATTGGCATATTTATAATCAAATTGTATTGGTTAAAAACTCCTGAGACCAATTTCTGTTTTTTAAAAACCAACATAATGGGCCAGGCATGGTTGTTTATGTCTATAATCCCAGTGATTTGGGAGGCCAAGACAAGAGGATCGCTTAAGGCTGAGAGTTTGAAACGAGCCTGGTTAACATAGTGAGACCCTGTTTCTATGAAACATTAAAGAAATAAAAAAACAGCTGGGCATGTCATGCACACCTGTAGCCCTAGCTACCCAAGAGGTTGAGGCAGGAAGATCACTTGAGCCCAAGAGCTAGAGGCTGCAGTAAGCTATGGCCATACCACTGTACTCCAGTCTGCGTGACAAAATGAGACCCTGTATCAAAAAAAAAGAAAGAGAAAGAAAGGAAGGAAGGAAGGAAGGATGGAAGGAAGGGAGAGAAAGAGAGAGAGGGAGGGAGGGAAGGAAGGAAAGAAAGAAGAAGAAAGGAAAGAAAGAAAGAAAGAAAGAAAGAAAGAAAGAAAGAAAGAAAGAAAGAAAGGGAGAGAAAAAAGAAAAGAACAGAAAAGAAAGAAAAGAAAAGAAGAAAAAGAACAAACAATTGAATGCATCCCAGGTATAATATTAATTATGTGTGATTTATTAGTCAATTTGCATTCTATCATTTAGTATTACTTATTACAAAAATAGCTAGTAGAATTAGTAAATTAATAATACTGTTTTATAATGGTAAACTGATGAAAAATACTGACAAATTTCATGATATCAATGAAGGAATTGCTTTAAAGAAAACAACTTAAACAAGTATGAAAAAACTAGATTTATATTTTATTTAAAAAATAATATACCATCAAAAATTATATTTCTTAGCCCTATCAAAAATATATAGTGATATATACATCAAATATACATACTATTATGTAGTAATTATCACTATCAAAATTTATTTTATGTATGTATTTACTTTTTTCTTTCTCCTTCCTTTATTCCTTTATACAAACATATATATAATGTAAGCTCTATGACAGTATGGAAATATTTTGCTTCCCACTATATTGGTTTGTTTTAAACTATATCCTCTGAACCTAAAAATCAGGCCAGAAATACAGATATCAATAATTACCTCAAGGCCGGGCGCAGTGGCTCACGCTTGTAATCCCAGCACTTTGGGAGGCCGAGGCGGGCGGATCACGAGGTCAGGAGATCGAGACCACGGTGAAACCCCATCTCTACTAAAAATACAAAAAAAAATTAGCCGGGCGTGGTGGCGGACGCCTGTAGTCCCAGCTACTCAGAGAGGCTGAGGCAGGAGAATGGCGTGAACCCAGGAGGCGGAGCTTGCAGTGAGCCGAGATTGCGCCACTGCACTCCAGCCTGGGCAACAGAGCGAGACTCCGTCTCAAAAAAAAAATAATAATAATTACCTCAAAAATTGCAAACATTGTCAAGATCATTTGTGTGTCAATATAAATTTTGACAGACTATTTCTAATCTTCATTTTACAGTAATAGGCTACTTTATAGACTTCAGATTGTAGATAAATCATTCTCCTTCTAATTCTTAGAATCACTGTATGTTCCATTTTCATATGTACTTGTCTTTAAACAATTTACTTTTGAATGTGTTGCTCTCTTCCTGGAATGCACAAATGTTCTGGTATTTTACATAGCTTAAAACACCTAACAAATCTATGATTTAGGCATGGCTGGGAAGAAATACTTATTTCCACTCCACAGTATCTCATACCTCAGTTGAGTTGACTCTAATGGCTGGTGGCTAGAATAGCTAGGGACTGGCTAAGCATCAATTTTTCTGCATGTTTTCATAGGTTCCCTTTCTTTGCTCACTCAATATTGTCTTTACATCATGGTGGCCTCAGGGTAGCTAAATTTCTAACATGTTGTCTAGGGCTCCAAGGGCTAGTGTTTCAAGAAGCATGGAGGAAAACTGCAAAGTTTCTGGTGACCTCACCTATAAATTTCCAGAAGGTCATTTCGCTTTAGCTTATTGATTATATGAGTCACTACTGCTATCCTTGTTTCAAGGGGAGAAAATTAAACACTACTGCATAACTGGTAGCACAGCAAAATATTGAAACCCTCTTTTATCTACCACAATGATAGACTCTGGCTTATCACTATTGAGCATTCAATCCAGAATATTCTCATTTCAACCAGAAAAAATCATCTATGACAGGTTTTAAAATATATTTCCTTATTTATGTCATCAGATGATCTCCAACGTTAGGTATGCTTTAATTTTTTTATTATTGTTACAGTGCCTAGGAAAGAGTAGTCATTTCAAAATTATGTATTTTTTGAGTGAATGATTTTCAAAGTAGCTGTCTGAGATATCAAAATAAAAGATACCATTGGTTTCCCATGACACATAAAATGAATTTGAAACTTCCTAACCCTCATGGGCCTTCATAATTGGGACTCTCATGATTTTTCCTGTCTCAATTTCCATCATCCCTGGCAGGGCCTGCAGCCTAAGTCTAATAAATAAGTAAGATTCAGTGTAAAAAAGTGTTAACTTATCCTTCTCCATAATGTAGTGAGGTCAAACTGTCCACAGTCACCTGAACAGTGCATTTCCCATTTCTAATTCTTTATGTAGTTTATAACATACACCCAGGATTCCCTTTCTCCTTCGTTTGGTGAAAATTTTATCATTTTTTAACTTTAAAGTCAAATGTCATTTTTCTGTGAAGACTTCACTTAATAGCTCAGTTAACCACTCCTACTTTTTGTTCCAAAATCTCTTATCACTTATGATGCCTCTGCATTTTAGTTGCTTACTTAAGAACTGCCTTGGAGTCACACTTCACTGCAGGTGTAATTCCTTAAAGTATTCACAGGAAGCCCAAAGGCTAAATTGACTTGGCTGTAAAACCTGGCAGAGGAGCCAAGCTCACTAAGCTCTGCCTCTAGTTCTGTCTTGCTCTGGCTAAATTCCAGACTACATTTCCTTTCTAACAAGTCTTGCGGGTTGGGATGGGATGCTCCAGACGTATAGTAGGTGTAAGAGGAGCTAATGACCTGGCAGAAGACTGGATGTCTACAGGTACATCAAAGATTATTACAGGGAGCCCCTGTCACTCAAACTGAGAACACATCATTAGAGACTCATTTGAGAGATTAATGCAGGTGGCCTTTATCCTATATCACCCACTGCCTTGGCCTCTCACAGTACTTTGGTCTCACTTGGTAGTAAACCCACAACCCCATCAACAAGCGGGGCACTGTTTACTAATCTTCACCTTCATCTTCTGCAAAACACTCATTACTCACTCATCTAGTAACCTATATTAGGCACAGTTCTACATTCAGGGAATTTCTTAGTGCATTAGATAAATAGATTTCTTGCCTAAAGGCTTGCATTTAAATAGGAGAGATAGGAAAAAAGTATGTAAACAAATACAGTATAAAAAAGTGTTAAGTTCTGCCAGGTGCGGTGGCTCACGCCTGTAATCCCAGCAGTTTGGGAGGCCGAGGCCGGCGGATCACGAGGTCAGGAGATCGAGACCATCCTGGCTAACACAGTGAAACTTCGTCTCTACTAAAAATACAAAAAATTAGCCGGGCATGGTGGTGGGCGCCTGTAGTCCCAGCTACTCTGGAGGCTGAGGCAGGAGAATGATGTGAATCCGGGAAGCGGAGCTTGCAGTGAGCCGAGATTGTGCCACTGCACTCTAGCCTGGGTGACAGAGCGAGACTCCGTATCAAAAAAAAAAAAAAAAAAAAAAAAAAAAAAAGTGTTGTTATATGAGCAAAGAAAACGTAGAAAATGAGGGGATGGAAAATATATTGGCGAGGTTGGAAAAGGCACTCATTGAAGAGATGATATCTGAGGTGAAACACAGCCAAGGGACAGCCTGGAGGAATAGCATTCCCAGGAGAGGTAACAGTGAAAGACAGTGGACCAGCAATAGGAAGAAGCTTGATACGTTCTATGAATACCAATGTGGCTGGATATTAGAAAGCAAAATGTACAGTAGTAAAGGCAATCTTCTCAGGGCATAGTAAAATTTTTGACTTTAGACAATACAGTGGGAGTCTCTGCAGGGTTAAGCAAGGGAATGATGTGATCTAACCTGTATTTTTAAAAGATCTATTTGGCATCTATGGGGAGAAGGGATCATAGAAGACAAAGTGAAAAAAAAAAAAGGTGTAATTAAAGCCATGAATTAGACAAACTTCCTGGAAGCAGGGCCTGCAGCCTAAGTCTAATAAATAAGATTCTGAATTTCAGGGGAAATATTTAGCTATGGGTTTTTTCTTGAAACCTACCAAGGAATCGATTCAATTTCAAGTAACCCTTGCCCTGGTCAATATGATTTCCTATTCCAGTGAACTCCAGGGCAATGACAATGTCATGGATTTGCACTGTGTAGTACTCCACCTATTGCATATCACCTTGCAGAACTATACATAACTAAACATTTATAGGTCCTTAAATATCACCAGATCAACATTGTCTTACGGTGTTTTATGGTACAGAACTGTAAGGCTGCACACAAATGTTTGTCTCACATTTTAATAAACACTAAATCCATTTAATGTTTTTATGAAATACGTTTTCTCTTCCCATAGACGTGATACCACCTCAGGCAGAGGCAGAACAGGTTTCCTTCCAAAAAACATAAAGTGATGATTTAGGAACATACCCCTGATTAATAAGCCAAGCTTCATGAACCAATTGCATTTTCTTTCCCTGTATCCCCAGCAATAAATCCAACTGACTATATTGTGGTTTTATCTTGGTTATATCTTTTAAGCTTGAAATTGGTTTCTGTTTCTCTCTGGTAAGACCTAGGTTACTAGGCTATTATTATCAGTGAGGATTCTTGGCATTTAGCAGCAGAAAGCACTGTGTTTATATCTTAAGCAAGAAATGAAATATTGGAAAAATATCATGGTATCACAAAAATAGTAGGATCCCGAAGTATCAGTTTGGAAATATTTTTTTAAAAAAACCAAGAGCTTTTGAGAAGACCAGACAATAATAGGTATAGCAAGGTCACACAAGTAGAAGCTGGCTACTAGAAAAAATATGACCTACCCATCTCCCTGTTCATGCCTTGTCATGAGATCTGGATGGCTGAGTCTATGCTACCTGTTCACCCTGCATTTATGGGAGTGGAGAGAAAGAGTATCTGGTCTCTTTCACCTCCATGTGGGAAGTGCTCATTACTTCTCACCAAGACTACTCATAATAGAGTCATCCTGAAAAAACAATCAGAATACCGATGGAAAGGAGAGGTAGGATGGTGTACTGCCAAAATACAACAAATTATTCATCAATTCCTTATTTGTTCATTTATTCAACAGATATCTATCAAAACATGTGCCTAGTAGTCACAGGGAATAGCTGGAAAAAATACTGAGAGAGATTAAAATAAGGGTAGGTAAGAAAAGTAGACAGGAGAATAAATACTGTTGGAGGTTGTAAGCCTGTAAGCCCTGGTAAAGAGTTTACATTTTACTTTCAGTGCAATTGTGAGATTTTATCAGAGGACTAATGTTAACTAACATTTTTAAAAGACCACTCTGAGTGTCAAGGGGATAATAGAATGCAAACAGATCAAGCGTGGAAGCTGGACAATTATTAAGGTTCTAGGCTGCAAGCATCAGAAACGTACTTTAAGTATGTGGAAGACAAGTAACCCACAGAATCATCCAGAAAGCTAGAGGATCAGATACAGAAGTCCTACAGGAATCAAGAAAGGGTAGACAATAAGAAACACAACTGAATTAAGATAAAGACATAATCTGGTGGGATTCCCTCCCAAATGCCACTGCCACTTGGTTACCATACTCTGTGCTGATCTCAACTTTTTCCCTGGATTCTAGATGTCTCCATGTTGTCATAGGCATTTTCCCAATTCTTCCTGCCTTTGTGTATCATTCTGTTTATATTCATATACCTGAGTTACCCAAAGTCTGAACCTGTGCCATATGCCCAAACTCAAACTTCCAAAGAATGGGAACAAAAAGAACATGGCTTTTTTGGTTTCATTAATGAAAGTCCGGGAAGTGCCTCCAACCAATTCTTACACAATAGAGAACTCCCTAAAACTAAAACTCCCTAAGCAATGATATTAAGAGGCAGCATTTTCCTAAATAAATATCCACAGTTGTAAACTAGTATTGAATTGTCAATGAGACACGGAAGACCTTGGATCTGCAGCCTAAAAAAGAATGTGTTGGAATGGTTGAGTGCAGGCTATCGAATGAGATTGTCTGAGTTGAAAAACCTGCTCTTCCACTTAGTTCCTACATGATATTGAGCAAGTCACGTAACTCTACATTCCAGATTCTTTATCATTTAAAAAGATATAATAGCAGTAATTATTAAGAATTGTAGGAGAATTATAAGAATTAGTTTATGAATGTACTTAGTACTGGGTCTGGCACTTAGTAGTAAGCATATTATAAGTCTTAGCTATTCTTTGTTAGACTGGTAGGAATGGATATGAAGAGAAATAAATAAATGGAAGGATAAATATTAGAAACAGAGAGCATTGGAATTCCTCATTAATTGATGTGCAAGGAAGGTGGAACAATCACTGATGACCTCAAAATTATGTCTTAAGGAAGTATTGGATTACAGTGCATTTACTGAGATAAACAAATCTCCATTTGTTTTGAAATGACTTAGTTTCATGACTTTATTCACCCGCCCCAGCATACTTATGAACTATTTTGTTCAAAATCTCTCTCCATTCTTTAGGAATACTCCAACATTTTATCCAGATTGTAAGGTCATTTCTGCATCTGCTGCAGCACACAGAGAGGACACACAATTAATTATTGATTTTATATTTGTTCATAGTATCTCCATCCAATATTTATAACAATGCCTCATATTATTGGCATTTTGCAAATTTCTAAGAGTTCTATGTTTAAATGACTGTCATTCAGCTCTTTCCAAAATATAAAGGGGTTAATTAATATTTCATAGATACAGCCTAATAGTATCTGTTTCAAGCTTTGAATCTTTCAACTTTTGCCATGAAATGTAATGTAATATATTCACAAGTTCCATAAATTAAGATGTGAACATCCTTGGGAGGATATTCTATCTACCATGCCTTCTAAAGGGCAATAAAAATAAGATATAAATAGACAAATCAAAAGTTGCCCTAAAATATTTCAGAATATTATTTTTGTTTCTGCAGTAATAAAGCAACATACGCAAGGTAATTTTATTATTACTATTATTTTTATTTTATTTATTTATTTATTTTTGAGATGGAGTATTGCTCTATCACCCAGGTCGGGGTGCAGTGGCATGATCTTGGCTCACTGCAACCTCCACCTCCCGAGCTCAAGTGATTCTCCTGCCTCAGCCTCCTGAGTAGCTGGGACTACAGGCGCATGCCACCACACCCGGCTAATTTTTGTATTTTTAGTAGACACGGGGTTTCACCGTATTGACCAAGCTGGTCTCTAACTCCTGACCTTGTGATCTGCCCGCCTTGGCCTCCTAAAGTGCTGGGATTACATACGTGAGCCACCACGCCTGGCCGGTACTTTTTGTTTGTTTGTTTGTTTGTTTATCCAATTCCATCTTTAGGATGAAATCTCTTATTTGTTCTAAAATTTAATTAAGGAGGAATACATTTCCCAAAACTAAAACAAAGCTTTAAAAAATAGTTGAACAAGTTTATAATGTGAAAAGAAACAAGAATCAAAAACCACCAGAAGAAACTTTCTTAGAGTATATCCTAAACAAATGGGTTATAAATATGTTCATAGGAAAAAGAAAGAACATCTTTCTTAAAAAACTAAGCCACCAGTAAGAGTAAAAAAATAAATAAAAATTAATATATAATCAAAAAAAGTTGAGTTTTTAAATCAAATATGAAGTCTAAACAACGACAAAATATTGTAAAACCTTTAGAACTTAGAGAAAATATTAACATTTCAATAAAGCATCTTACACTCATTCCATTGGCTTTTGAAATAAGACTTTTTTTCAGATGCATAAATACCTGCCAAACAAAAACAGGAAAAGCAATGGAAATAGAGCAAACATTCCTGAGCTTCATGATAGGGAAGAGGGCTGATAAATGTTACTGTAAAAACAAGACCAACCAAGAAAACCAAAACTAATCAGGACTCCCTTTTATTTCCCAAAACTACATTTTCTTTTCAGATTTAAGATCTAATGAAAACTTGCACGGAACAAAATTTTGGCATCTATTTATTTCATAAGGACGTTTTGTTTAAAAAACTTATATTAAATGCTTAATTCATCCACGGAAGCAGGGAAGGAAATATGGGGCCATCATTAATCCTATCAAAGCATTACATTACTCCAAAGCAGAAAACAATGTTCTCATAAAAACAATATAAAGGCAATATTAAAGTGGAAGCCAAATAATTATAATATGCTTTGAGTATAAAACCTGCAGCAAAGTAGGGTACAATGACCTTGTTGGAGACAGTTTCAAGTACTAAGCTGCACTTTGAATAAGTTAAAGATTTGCTTTGTAAATGTGTGGGTGTGAGTGTATATGGTAGCACAGGAAGGAACAGAAAGTTCTCAACACAGTCACTTCCATTCATGCTCTGTTAGTAAGAGAGGAGTTCTTTAAGTGATCCCACTATACAAATTTACTACTACTTTAGTTCCCAAGAAGTGAACAACAAAAGAATAATGTCTATTCACAAAGACAGATTCATGAATGAATATGGCAATATTTGAATAGGATCCATATAGCTGAAGCACCTAGTCATTGCCTTACAAAAAGAGGTCATCAAAAATGTTTGTTGAACAACAATGTAAGAAAAATCACCAATCAAAAATGATTGTGGGTATTTTGTAGTTAATTTACCACCTTTAAATAGCAATGTGACTTATCTGCATCATCAATGTGTATGTTTTCACACAAATGCACTTGCTTATATCTTAGCTTGTTATTGAAACAGCTCGGTTGTCTGGGGTATGTACCCTGGTTCTTTGTCACAGTCAAGAAATAATTCAGGACACAGACACACACTAGGAGTGGGTTTAGGAGTGGAAAGTAATAGATGAAAAAGAAGAGAGAACAGGCTTCTTCATGCTGAGAAAACAGGTAGCCCAAAAGACGGTCTCCGGTTTGCCGCCAGACGCCATCGGTTTTGTACAGAGGCTTGAGGAGGCAGTGATTGATTTATAAACGGATCAGGGAGGGAATTGGTTTGACCAGGTGTGCCATTTATGTTGCCCAAGAAAAGACTGGCCCTCCCACCCTAGTCTTTTGTTATGCAAAGGCAGCATCCACATGGAGGCAGCCATGATACCTGTACAGGTGGTTTTAACTGGAAGCTGCCATGATGCTGCCACACATGGTGACAATGAAAAGAGGGCAGGAGACGCCATACTGAATGTACCTGGCTTCCGGGTACAGCTGCCTGCATTTACACATAAAAGCTTCTAGTTTGCATATCTATGCTTGACTTCTCAGGCTGCTTTCTGTTAGAGAAGAAATGGTTTGGGGCTGCTTTTTATTAAAGGAAAATTCCACCGAGAATTCTTTTACCCTTTCTAGCTGCCTAAAAATAATTTCTTAATAACTCTTGTATTATTATGCCCTTCCCTTAACTTTTCATGGCTCACTTCTTGTTTTGCAGGAAAATCAGTCAAGGTCCTAGAAAAAGAGAGAAGCAAAGTCAGAGTAATTGATGAAGGGATTATTTACCAAGTCTAGACCCGTCAAAGGGAAACCAAAAATGAGAGGTAGCAACAATGTGAAAGTCACCACCCCAAAACTAAAAAGAACAGGGGACAGTAGATGCTCCTGGATTCAGAAAAAACTTACCCTAGCTAGAGCTGTAAGAGAGGGCTTCCCGTCAAAAGCTACGGCCTTAGGGAGAGGAGCACAACTTTGGCCAATCCATGAGCCAAACTCAACTGCAAGCCTGAGGGGAGCAGAGCCTGGTTAATACAGTCACTACTCCAGGAGCACAGAAGAGGAGAGAGAGGCAATGAGAAGGGCAGAGAAGAGAAGGAGGCAAACCGAATATTCAGCACATTCCTGGTTCCTCTAATATCCTCTTAATGTCACCTCCTCAAAAACCAGCAGAGTTTTTGATGTGCACTACACCTTACCAGAGGCATCTGGCTTTTTAAAACTAAAACATTGAGACTTTCCTGAAGAAACATCTAAATAACGTAACGATTACCTATAGTCAGTGCATTTTTCACAGGATAAGTGATAAGAAGAAAAAACTTAGACATGGAGAGATGAACCAATTGCTTTTCTGTAAGGAATGGTAAAGCATTTTAGGGCCCCTAATACAATGAGGTCAAGGTGAGAATTTGCCCTGAAATAAATCACTCTTCACAGTGTAGGGAAGGTACCCAAGAAGTTATTGCCATAGGCCACATTACATGGCCAAGACATTCTCTATTGTTGCTGGTCTCTTCAACCCACAGAAATCTGGGTGAGATTTTGGGGAACACCCTTCCTTCCTCAGTGAGACCCCTCTAATTTTCTGCACTGAGAATTGACTTCTAGGCCTGCACAAACCAGGTGACACCTGCATCAATTGACTGTGGAGTCTGCGACAACCACAGAGGGTTCTACAGGATTGTTCTTGTAGATGGAGACTCTCTAGGTTCTGGAGCTGTTTCCAGGCCCCCACTTAATCAATGACAATGAGGCAGTGTCTGATATAAGTCTATCAGGCAGGGCTGTTCTGGAAGCCAGCAGTTGTCTACATAAGCATCAAAGAGACGTTGGCATTCTCTCCCAGGAGCAGATAAACAAAATAATGAACTTCAATTTTGAATGAGACTTTAAAATCCTGAGGAAATTCATCATCGGAGTTAAGAAAAAAAAAATCTAGACTTTCTTCTCATGAGAAAAGATGAGGCTTGAGAATTGCAGAAATTGCAATTTATAGTATAATGAGAAGCCTGTCTCCATTTTCTGATGTTTGACTGCTCAGAGCATATAAGCCTTACCTCTTCCTCTTCCTATCCTGTCCCACATCTGGCCAGCCAAGAAGAAAGCCTGGCTGCTCCCTCCCTCAGCACCTAAGGCTAGACTCAAACCATGCATATCCCTGCTCATTCATGGGAAGCCTCACTCAGGCCTTACTCCCTTACGATTAAACCCAAGCCAAGTATCCTTTCCATGCTCTCTCGAGCTATTTAGAACCTGCTTAAGAAACTTCCCTGCTCTCCCCAGAGATGTCAGTAACACGTTTTGTTCCATCTCAGTGTGTACATGTGGTGTCACATATATGTGGCGTCACATATATGTGGCATCATCAGTCATTACACATGAAACAAATTTTGGATGGGACCCCCCCTGCTTTTGCAAAGCAACAATAACGTAAAGGAAAACTTCCTGCTTTTCTATTTCCAGTTGGTGAAGAAGTCATACTGGTTGCCTACAATTCACAATCTTCTCATTTTCCTAATAGGTGTAACCACCTTTATTCTCATTCAGATCCCTAACCCAGCCTACCTTCTGCTCCTTACCAGCTCCTCAAACGCTTTCAACTCTTGTCGATTACACCAAGTTCAACTAGTCTTTGTGGAGAGTGTGGTCACAAAACACAACTTTTAAAAAAATTGAGTAAGGAAAATGAAGTCTCTGTACCCCAAATCAATGTTCCAATGTATAGTTGTAGAACAGCAAGTTGTGAAGTTTTACTAGGTGAATTTGCAAACTTACGTGCAAATATCCTCCCAGAACTCCTTTCTCCAACTCTGCCCATTCCAGTTTCTTACCTGTTTCAAGATTCCTATTATTAGCTTAACTGGACATTGCTTAAAAGCTTATTCTATATATTCAGTGATCCTGTGCAACCTATGTTTTAGAATCAATTTGGATATGATAAGCTTGATATAGAATTGAATATTTAAAATATTTCTCAAA
Organism: Symphalangus syndactylus; assembly: GCF_028878055.3. Taxonomy (NCBI): domain Eukaryota; kingdom Metazoa; phylum Chordata; class Mammalia; order Primates; family Hylobatidae; genus Symphalangus; species Symphalangus syndactylus. The sequence goes on along the minus strand of NC_072426.2, from coordinate 48,024,694 downwards.
TAATAGGATAACCTATTGTGATTTATATATTACTATTCACTGAAAATTTTTTCTGTGTAATTTCAGTGTAATTCAAAGTCTCTTGAAGATTTATGCATCTTTAAGGAAAACGGTAATTAAAAAAATATGGGCATCACAGCAACAAGTTTTGCTTTTTTTTGTTCCAGGAATTTTGCAAATAAATGGGGTAGAAGTCTACCATAATGGAATCAAAAAATTAATTAGTTTGGGCCACTCAGTGTATTGAGACATGTATATAAAATAGAAGGGAAAGGAAGAATGTTGGTTTGATGCAATGCAATTCATTCCTTTTAAGTGAAAAGTGGGCTTTTATTTTTAAAGGATGCCTTTGTCAAATGCAACTACAGTAAGCTACACACAAACCTCAGTGGTTTCTCACCTCATCACTCTCTCCATAATAAGCCTTCATTGTAGATTTCTTTTAGATACGAACATTTCCACTTAATTTGGCTCTGCCCCATGGCCCTTATCTGACCCAAAAAAAGCCCTTATACACTTATGACTCAAAGACGGCATACGTTTCTGCAGAAAGCCAGACCAGCCTAGAGCCAGTAATAGGTTGTTAAGATTTAACAAGGAAAAGTAAGGTACCCATTAGGAGGTTTAAAATGGCTTGGCTGGGAGGAGATGGAATCTAAAGTTTAAAGAGATTGGAAATAGCCATGTTAAAAGTCATTTTAACAATCGGGTTTAAAAATAGACTTTATTAAAATTCTTAATAAAGCATTCTGTGAAAGCAAAAATAAAAATCCAAAATCATTAATTGCATACTGTAAAAGTGAAACTGATATAATTTTATACCACTTGGTTAATGCATATTCCCCTGTATTTAGGTGTCTATGAAAAAGTTTGTGTATACATTCATGGAAAATAATTGATTGTTCATAGTATAGAAATAGAACATTTAAATAAAATGTCTAAAAATGTTCATGATAAAGACTGGCAATGTCATCTCATCTGGCTTTTTTTAAAAGTGAAGGTGTATCTAGCTCTAGCTTTTTGGAGGGACATGAAAAATAAAATTCAAGGAAGTTAAATCAAAATGTTCCACTCATATTCCATGCTGTTTAGCTACTTGTATTGCTTTATTTTGATGTAATTTTTTAGTAGATGTTCTAGGTCTTAGCATTAGTATTTAACATATATTTTACACTATTTAATTTCATAAATTATAAAATACGCTGCAGTGACAAGTAACTGTTGAGATGTTCAGAACAATGATGCATCTCTCTCAGCAGTGTAAAATATATATAGCATTTTTCTTTAAGGTCTAGTTTACTATAGTAACAGTCACACTTTTTAGAGTAGTTCTGCAAGTTTTGACAAATTCGTGTAGTCAAATAACCACTATCACAATCAAGATGAAGAATACTTCCATCACTTCCAAACTTCCCTGTATGTATAGCAATTTAATAACAGTAACTTTTGAAAAGCTTGATCCATGACAAATTTTGTTTTGTTTACTTTGGTTCTGAATAATATAGGACATTCAATTATAGGATTGATAAGTATAAAATCAAATATGATTATTAAACTCAACTCTCTTGTCCTTCACAATAAGGAACATGTATTCCCTCTCTCTCTTTCTCTCCCCCACGTCTTCCTCACATCCTGTTTAACCCCTCCCCAACATATATACCCATTCCTACCTGTTTCTAATATAAATCAGGATGGTATCTTTTTATTTTTGTTTTTCTTTTCTTTATACAGAGAGCCAGCCTTCTGATTTGGATTAACAGGAAAGAAAATCTCTCCAAAACGACATTACCTCACAAGCAAGAATGTAGCACTACATTAGTTTTTCAAGATTGGATAAAGCATGTTTAGGCTAAATGTGGACATCAGCAGTTTTAAAACCTAAATCTGATGCATCTGCACTCTTTATTGTCTTAGAGGTTCCATCAGTAAATGCTTAAAATCTTTCTCCTGGCAGCAAAAGTCTCCAGTGAGGTTTTTATATGATTTGCTAAGAAATGCCTGGTTTCAGAAGTCATTCTTTTCAATCCCCAGGGAAGCATGTCTGCTGGAGTAACTCTGCCTTCATGCTACCTGCTGAATGACTTGAGAAAATCTCCTTATACAGAAGCAATATTTAAATTAAAAAGACAGTTTGAAAACCTGTTTTTAGTTTGTTCATGGTAAGACTTGAGACTTCCTCAGTTTTGTTAGCTGATAACTGCTTCTGTTTTTTATTTTGTTATTTTGTTTCTTTGTTAAACTATTTTTTAAATTATGGGTGAGGAAGATAAGACGGAGACCCCTTTGTGGAAGCAATAAAGCATTCCTTTTACCATATTATTCTTAGAATGTCTGCAAAGCTCATTTGCACATACCCATGATCCCTCAGTGGAAGGTGTTATTCACAAATTGATGAAGATTTAATTCAGAAAAGCTTGTCATGGATCAAATGCAGATAGAATAGGAGCTGCCTAAGACTGCACTGTTGCTGGGTTCCATGAATTCTGAAAAGTACTGTAGAACTGAACTGGCCTTTCAGATAATTTGAGCCATATTCATGTCCACATTTTATCCACTTTCACGTGGAATATGTACATAAAAACTAAAATTCTTTACATTAGATCCTTACAATACTTTTTTCTTATAAGCACCAACTTATTTTTTCAGTAACTCAGGTGTCAATCTTTCCACTCTTACACTTCGTTCTGCCAAATTCAAAGTTTAGCTCTTTCATTTTCTTTTGACTTCTCAGCCCCACCCAGACTCCTGAACAGACTCTCAAGTCATTTTAACCTCTAGTAAGAGTTTATAGAGCCTCAAGCATTCTTTACTCTTCCTAGAAGCAAAGTAATATTCATAAAATACTCTTTTCAAGAACTTTATACCAGTAATTCTCAAAATTTCATGTCCATCAGAATTATCCGGAGAGCTTATTAAAACACAGGTTTCTAGACCCCATCCCCAGCGTTTCTGATTCAGTTTTTCAGAACATGGAGTGCAGTCCAAGATTTTTCATTTCTAAAATTTCCCAGGTGATGCTGCTGCTACTGAGCCAGTGATCATACTTTAGCAACAATTGATTTGTCTGATTCTAATAATTGATTATATCAATTAGTGGCATCAGAACACTATTTTTTTTCTATTTCCCTCCCCAATACTGGGTAGCCATTCACTGCTCAACATACTTGTCTCCTTACAGATTTCCACTTGTTTCCTCTACTGGTGCAATTGAGATATACCAGATACTGTTTTTGGACACTCAGTTTTATTCCAATCCTGCTAAGCTATTTTCTAGGTGGCAGAACCTTAGAACCCGTAGACATGTTTATAGAGTCACTCACAAGCAAGTTTGTTTAGAACTGGCCAATGGGATGTGATCCTGAAATATTTTAAAAGCAAAAGACAAGAAAACATGATTATTTTCTGGTGGCCTTTGTGGAAAGGCACTTTGGTAGTGGCAGATGGCAGACGTGGGGTCTGGCCCTCAGTTTTGGGATCCTCCCCACATGTACTTTGGTGCTGAGGATGTGGCTTCTTCGTGATCTTTGCACTTCCAAAGGCATTATGGACAGACTTCATGACCTTTGCTCCCCAAGAATTCCTAAGGTTGGGTATATTGCTTCTAGTTTTGTTTTAAATTTATTCATATTAGAATACCTAGGTGACTCGTTCTTTACTGAGCTAAACCAGAGTGAAACATTAAAAGTAATGAATCAAGGAGTAAGATAAAATTGTAAGAGAATTAATTCATAATGTGGCTTCTTTATTCCCTTCCATGATGGTAGAGACTAACATAATGAGACCTTACCATTTTTCCTATTCACAAGAAAAACACACACTTGTCCCTGTGATTCTATTCTTTGGTACATATAGCAGACCTTTGAAAAACTGTTTAAATTACTCCAGAATTAAGGGTTAATGTTGCCTCAGTATTTTGGAAACTAAAAGCTGTATTTGTTATTCTTGTGTATATGAAATGTATCTTTGTAAGTGTTTGGAAAAAATGAGTTCCTGGCATACTAGTAGTTTCTGTTGAAAAATTCAAAAACAAAAACAAAAAGCAAAAGCCAAGACCCTTCTATAGTTAAACAGATTGGGGAAATGCTCAATACCCTCCCTCGTCTTAGAGAGTTTTGTTGTATACTAAAAATCTCTGAAAAGTCCTTCAGTACTGTCTTAGTCACGGTTCTCCAGTGAAGCAAAACCAACAGGAGAGACATCCATGCAGAGAGTAGGGGAGGGGGGCGGCGGTGGAGGGGGAGGGGAGGAGAGAGAGAGTGTGAGAGAGAGACAGAGGGCAGAGAGAGATTTAATATATTGTAAGGAATCAGCTTATGCAATTGTGGAGATGAGAAGTTCCAAGATCTGCAGTCAGCAAGCTGGAGACCCTGGAGAGCCAATGTGTAGTTTCAGTCTGAATCCTGAGACCTGAGAACCAGGAGAACTGATGGTCTAAGTGTTAGTCTCACGGTTGACAGGCTTGAGATCCATGAAGAGCCAATGTTTCAGTCTAAGTCTGAAGGCTAGAAAAGACCAATGTCCAGATGAAGCAAGCAGGAAGTTGGAATTCTCTCTTACTCAGACTTTTGTTTGATTCAGGCCTTCAATCGATTGAATAAGGCCCACCCACTTTAGGGAGGGAAATCTGCTTCACTTAGTCCATGGCTTCAAATGTTAACCTCATCCAGAAACACTCTCATAGACACATCTAGAATGATGTGTGGCCGGATGTCTGGGTACCCCATGGCCCAGACAAGTTGACACATAAAATTAACCATCACGAGTACCTATGCTAAAGCATTTCCCAACTTGGATGCCCAAATAATCCTTATTTCATGTAACACCCCCTAATGTTTTTCAGACACATTATTATTCAACAAAGCACCTGTGGAAAATTTTGGTCCTTTAAAAAAAAAAAAAGGTTACTAAAGGTGGGCAGGGAGGATTGGGCAATACATCCCTGATTGAATCAAAAGAAATTCTGAGGACACACTCACTGAGATTCTCAGTAATACAGATATGACAATGGCATGTAAACTATCAGAACTTAGTTCTCATTATTACATTAGAATAAGAAGTAGGTAGAATTTTTACTTAAATTCTTTAAAATTTTCATTATGTATCTCCTGATGTTTCCCACAGGATAAATTACTAGAATATCTACAGAAGACTTTGTGCTAATTTTATAATAGGAAGGATAAGGAAGAAGCTGGATTCCATCCCACAATGAATGGTGGAACTAAATTGAACTAAACCTTATTTTTCATATTCCATCGTCATCTCACTTTTTTTCTCAATTCAAGGAGTTGTGAATAAGTTTGCAAATCAACCCTGCAGACACTTTCCCAACAGTTTAAAGGGAGAAAAACACAGAAACAACAAAAAAGAAATTCAAAGGCACCTCATGAAAGAGCTGGTTGACTTTACAGGTTGAAATATATATTCACAGAGAATATATACTCTCTTGTTGCAGTAAATTTAGAGAACCAAAACAAAAACTAAACAGTGGTCCACAAAATGGTTGGATCCTGGAAGCAATAGTTACATTGTCATTTCTTAAAAATAAGATTCTTCCTCTTTAGCTTTGTGCCTCTTTTGGGCTAATTAAATATAGATGCTGTAACCAAAAGGCAGAAAGACGTGTTTTTGTTTTTTTTAAAACACATAAGTGGACAGGTCATCTCAATTGAGACCCATCTAAGTATAAAGTCAATGGTATAAGTTGGAAAAGACAAAGTGTATACTAGCTATAATGAAAGGTTTATGGCAGAAATGTCAAGATCATATAAATGCTGTTCAGTTACTTATTTAGTTAACTTGTCAATGAAGACTTATTAGACTACAGTAAATACCAGACTAGTAGCAGCCCTGTGCGTTGCTTAAGTTCATGAGGCAAATGTTTAGAACAACTTGACGCTCCTTTGTTTACACCTCTGCATATTTTTCCTCAAGGAAGTAAGTAAGATATACAGTCTAAGTTTTTCCCCAATGACAGAACTTCCAAATTGCAGAAGTCCTTTTGTGTCATGTGCCCTGGAATTGTTGTATCTCTATCTCAAAATACTCTGTTCATTGTTATTGTCTCCATCCTCCAGTCATCTGTCTAATAAATATTTACTGAGAATCTATAATGTGCTGAATGCTAAGTAAATAATAATAACAAAAATAACAGTAGTAAAGAAACTATCTCTGCCATCAATAGGACAGAAAAGTTAGACAACTAGAAGATAGTGTGTGAGTGCTTAGGAAAGAAGTAAGCATATGTTGGCAAGGGAGTGAGTGAGGTCAGGGAATATTTTCTAAAAAAGGTATTTCCTGAGCTGTCTCTTAAAATTGGTATTATGCAAAGGAAGAAATAATAGGGTGAAAGACAACCAGACTATGGGAAAACATTGCAAGAGGCCCAGGTAAGTGGAAGCAAAAATCAGGGGGCTTGTGCTGCTCACACCAGTCGCCTGCCACCAGTGCCTCAGCCCCCACAGAGAGGTAACCAGACACAGAATGTGGAACCTGGTCACCACACTCCCCATATTGAACTTCTCTTGCCAGTTGCCATAGCCGAAGAAAGATGGCCTCAAACTCACTCCCATGTTCAAAGTCTCATGCTAGCACCTCTCACTGACAGAACCTAAATCACATGTAGAAACGTAAACACAAAGGAGTTGGGGTAATGTAATTTTATCCCTTTAATCTCTAAAATCCAAGCAAGATACAAAGAATGGATTGGGAATAGATGCCACGTCCCTAATGGGCTTCACTGTCTAATGTTGTATCTATTAGCCGCATGTGGCTACCGAACGCTTGAAATGCAGCTAGTCCAAATTTAGATGTGCTGTAAGTGTAAAATACACACCAGAGTCCAAAGATTTAGTATGAAAAAAGAATATATAATATCTTATTCATTATTTTATATTAATTATATATTAAAATGGTAATATTTGGCTATATCATTCAAGTGTTAACATTAATTTCACTGGTTTGTTTTTACTGTTTTATTAATACAGCTACTGAAACATATAAAATTACATAGGTGGCTCACATTACATGTCTATTGGGCTGCACTACCATAACCATCTCCAGTATAGTGTAGATGTTTGAAGGAATGGATTAGGGATAAAGAGAGACAGAGCACTATGGGTGACAAACGTGGCAAAACATCAATGGCCAAGGGCTTATATTTTAGACTTAGACTCATGAAAACAGGGATGGGAGAAATAGCAGATCAACCTTCTTAGACGAGGGTGGATTCTGGTCCTGGTGATAGATAATTTGATTTACTCACTGATGAGGACCCAGAAGCTGGAGAATTGACAAGCTGTGATGGTTGATCAGACCCTAGGGGCTGATTGGCAGCAGAGCCTCAGGTCTCACCTAAGGGAGGGACTTGAGTTTTTTTCTTTTTATATCAAAGTTTCTTATGCTACAAAAGAAAATTTAAATATTATCTTTCTTTAAAGTAACCTTTAAAATAATTTTCTTTAAGATAGCACATATTAATTTATGTACAAGACAAAATTCTGAGCTGAATCTGGGTCTAAATATCACAGCAACTTGCAAAATTGCAAAATTTTTAAATAACAAAACAGATGTCATTAGAAGGCAAATGTAATCTAATTAGCATACTAAAGTTGGAATTAAGCCAGGCTCAGCAACTTACATGGTGGATTTTTCTTCCAAGAAAAGATCCAGAGTTGTCAGAGCAAGCATATTAAAAAAAGAAATGTGCTACAAATGCACTTTTAATCATAATCAGGAATCCAGAAATGTGACAGTTGTTCATTTCTCAATAATGGTTCACGTTTATTTATCACTTGTTTCACTCTACAATATTATTCTAATAAAGAAAATTAACCAAGGAAAAGGGAAATTGAGAAACATAAAGGTAATTTCCATTAAGATTAACCATCCAAGCAAAGATGAATTAAAAAAAGAAAGAAAGAAAGAAAGAAAACAAAAAAAGAAAAGAAACAAGGCTGGGCACCATGGCTCTTGCCTGTAATCCCAACGCTTTGGGAGGCCAAAGTGATAGGATTACTTGAAGTGAGGAGTTGGAGACCAGCCTGGGCAAAAAAAAAGAAAAAAAAAGAAAAGAAAAGAAAAGAAAAGAAATAAAGAAAAAGGGGAGACCCTGTCTCTACAAAAACTAGAAAAATAAAAATTGGCCGAGTATGGTGGCACATACTTGTTGCAGTCCTAGCTTCTCAGGAGGCTGAGGCGGAAAGACTCTTGAGTCCAGGCTGCAACTATATCAACTATGACTGTGCCACTGCACTGCAGCCTGGGTGACAGAGCAAAACCCTCTCTCAGAAAACAAACAAAAAATAACAAAAAAGAAACAAACATTGAGGGTGAGTAGGACTAGATACCTGTTCCTTCAGGATTCAGAACAATGAAATTAAGCAAAGCAACAAGAAGTTGCCTTTAGATTAGGGAGGCTGAACAACAGAATGTTAACAGGATGAGAGATGCTGCAGATTATTTGAGACTAATAGCCTGAGCAACAAGAAATTGCATTTTTAAAAGTTTTATCTCTCTAGTTATGTCACTCTCACTCAACTCAATTCCCAGCTACTCTGTTGAATGGTAGAAAAATCAGAATGCATTTTGAAAAGAAAGGATTATTCACATGCTTGGGATTATACAAATTGTGCTTTACTACATGGGCTGCAACAACCTCAGTGCTGGATAAAGTATAGGTGGCCATTTACACTGGACTTAAAACTGGCCAATTAATTAAAGAATTGTGAAACATATACAACTGATACTTGTTTAAATACGTATCTTATATTCAAATATAACTAATAAATACACTATTTTTTTAAGTGGAGAGAAATATTTTTTTAAGCCAGAGTTTTACATTGTAAAATACCAGTCTTAAAAAACATAGAATTTCTTAAATTTCTTTTGTAAGTCACTCTTCCAAAGTTGAGCCTGGGTGTAATTTGAAATAATTTATTAGATTTTACTTGAAACACTATATATTATTACTGTCCATATAAATAACCTGTAAAATTTTCTTATTTCATCTTACCTTTCCAGTTTCATATGTCTTCTCACTTTTGAATTCTATCAGTGTCCAAAGAAATATCTTTCTGTGTTAATCTTATTAATCATCACCATTTTGAGAAGTTCAGCACCTCATCTTTTCCAAGAATAATATTTCACTCACCATGGTATTTAATTATGACTCAGAGGCTCTATGACTGACATCAATGTGCTTTCCTCATCAGAATGAGTTTGTGTTGCATAAGTTCTCAGTGGAGGCAGGGGTGAAAGTGGTTCTCCTCTCACCTACTCCTACTGTTTATGCCCCCAGGGCACTCACTGTCTAGTACTTGCATCTGTGACTCTTCACTCAAAGGCTTTTTCTCAGCAAGAAGCAGGTCAATAGCGCTGGAGATGTAACTACTTCCCAACCCCAGCATCTTTAGCCGTTGACAAATGAGATTCGAAGGTTCAGCACAGCAGCTTCCTCTTCCCTTGAGTGAGACGATACCAAGAAGGGTTCTACTTCTCAGTCGTTCTCTTGGTAGTCCCCAACAGGTCTGTCTCATTTATCTAAAGAGTTAGTGTCTAATTAATAAACCCTGTCATGAATTAATTAATAAACCCTGTCATGAATTATTCTCTTTTCTATCTCATTCTTCTTTTCTGCTGGGGTTCCAGGATTAGCTCTTAAATAAACTACTTGCACTCACATTGCTGGAAAGAAAAACTGAAGGTTAAGATAAAGGAACTAAGGATGTTTCCAATAAATCTATGGTGAAGGACAGTGTGTATGAGGGAAATAGCTGGATGATATAGATTGTCTCATATGTACAATGACAAATATCAGAGAATATCCTGTGGTGGACATAAAGCCCAAAAGAGTGAGACTTTTTTTTATCTTCAGCCATACTAACAGAGAAAAATATATTAAACTGTTCAAACAGTCGCTTCCTTATTCTTTCTCTTCCGGTTTCAAAGAACATTTTAAGAAAATTGTGTTTTAATTGTTCATTTCTATGTAGTTTTCAGATAACTTTATAATATAAAAATATGGAATGTGTGGTATGGAGAGGTAAATATCTTCTATATTTACATTATGTATAAATCATTTATTATTATTACTTTATCTCATTTTAGTTAAAAGGATTTTATGTTTTACTAAAATGTTAATATTAGAGCTTGGTTCAGATTTATTTTTATATTTATTTATAAAATTATAAAGGATATGAATTTTTTGGAAATATGCATTCAATTGTATTTTCAATTGTATTCTTGATTTCAATTGTATTCTTGTAATTATGTTCAAGGTAACTGTATCACTTTGTAAATTAAAAAGTAGTTCTTGATCTAATATTTATGATGATCCTTAATGGATAGACTGATTAAATTTATTAATTTAACTAATTTTATATTTTCAACAGAAAATTTAACTTTAAATATGTTGCCTTGTTTTATTGGCTTATCTTAGTTGAAAAAGATAATCAATTTTAATATTAAATAGATACAATTTTAATATTAAGTAGATACATTTATGGATATTAAATGGATACATTTTAAGTATATTTTACATATGCAAAGTGCACAATGTGATCAATTTTATTCCAGCTGTACTCAAATTATCAAAAAAGTATTGATTGTGTTGACTACTTGCTGTGCTACACTGATAATAATGCTACACTAATAATAATATGCTACACTAACAATTTTCTATTGGTTGTTTAAGAATATTTTTTCTTGCTGCTATGCTTTTTATACAAAAATAATAATAAAAATATTCAGCAAATTTCAATATGCCACAACCAAACGGTTTCCTCTTTTATTTTAGCATTTTTGGCATAAATTTTATATTTTAAGAGTAATACAAAAATATCCCCTTTTATTTGTGTTTAATTTATATGTGGCTTTGTCTTTGTAGTATTTAAAACAACTTCAATTTTTACCACCTCTTATAATTAGTAGATAATTGGATTCTATATTAATACAACATTAGATTATTTTCATTTCAAAAATATAAAAGCATTTCTCATCCTAACTTACTAAACTTGACGAGTACATCTTTAGCCTATCTTTGATCTAGGTTTTGTAACATTGTGTACTTTCATGTTTTTCACAAAGTTTGTAAAAATATTCATATCATTTTTTATTTATTGATAAAAATATCAATGTAAATTAAAAAATATTTTTGTATTGTGTTTGATGCAAGATAAATATTCAGCTCTTTGCTTTTCCCACTTTGCCATATATCTTTTATGGCTATTATTTGACCTTTTACGGGTCTTTTTTATTTATTTATATTTTGAATTCTTTTATTTTCTTATTTACGGTTATTTAGATTTATCAATGTTATCCTTTTTCCTTCCAAGGTGTAACATTTTTTTATTTACCAGTCATCATAACCAGTTATTTATCAGTCATTGTAACCTTTTTCTTTTGGATTTTTTTTTTTTGTTAAGCAACTATTGCAGAAATGCCCTCCACCCCCCGTGCACTCTCTCTCTCTGTAAACACACACACACATATATATACACACGCTAATATATATTTGTGTGTGTATCTTCATGGAAAGGTCTAATATCATTGAAATTCCTTTTATGCTTACAGAATTATGTAGATATATACCACTCTACTGCCTTCTGCCATGTATTGTTTAGGATATAATTTTATTTACTTTTATAAATAACATGATTTTTACCTTGAATTCTTAAATAACTTATTTTTTTCAGTAAAAGAAATTTTCTAGGGCCTCTGTTAGCATCACCTTCATTCATTTTATATGCTTGGAAATATTGACTCTAAACCGTCAATCTCATATCTTATTTTTAAAGTTTGGCAAGTCTCCTTCTATTAAACTTTAATCATTGTTTCTGATCCATTTGCCCTATATATTGAGAAATGATTACTATTTGAAGGTTGGAAATCTGTAGTTTGCCTTCAATGCTTACTTTCTCCTTGTTTTTTGTTTTGTTTTGTTTTCTGTTGTTGTTGTTTCTTTTATTCATATGAAATGAATTCTTAGAGCACTTCTCCACATCTGTTCTACCTAATTGATTGAGTTTCCTATATTATCAAATCTGCTTTGGCTACTCTGATAAAGCTTTAATTTTGTACACTCAGTTTTCATGTTATTGCTCTCCCTTATTATCTGAATATGCTTTCTCCTTAACTCAGAAAAGTATTATTAATGTACATAATGTCTCCTTATGAAGAAGCAAACATCATTTTCTTAAAATGACTTGGTTCATAAAGTAAGACCTAATCTTCAAATCTTTTTCTTTTTTTTTTTTTTTTTTTTTTTGAGACGAAGTCTCGGTCTTGTGATCTTGTGCCCCAGGCTGGAGTGCAATGACACGATCTTGGCTCACTGCAACCTCCACCTCCCGGGTTCAAATGATTCTCCTGCCTCAGCCTCCCAAGAAGCTGGAATTATGGGTGTACGCCACCATGCTCTGCTAATTTTTGTAGTTTTAGTAGAGACGGGGTTTCACCATGTTGGCCAGGCTGGTCTTGAACTCCTGACCTCACGTGATCCGCCCACCTCGGCCTCCCAAAGTGCTGGGATTACAGGCGTGAGCCACTGTGCACGGCCTCCAAAGCTCTTTTTTTTATTTTCTCCTATGCATTATTTTCATAGGGCAAATTATACACTTTTCTATTTACTATTTTTCACAATAATTTAACCTTCTTTTGCTGACATTTTCATGTTACGAGCCTTTTCCAAAATTTCTATATTGATTGTGAGGATGAGAAGTGACAGTAACATTTTACCCTTAATTGTCAACCTTCTGCCTGAGTATTGGCAGATGGCTCCTCCCCAGATCTAAAGGCAATGTTTTGTGGTGTTAGTCACTGCAAGACTCTGCTCATAGCTGGCATCCAACAGGTGCCAAATTCACTTGTACAACTAGTTCTCATTCAAAATCCCTGAGCACTTAATAAGAGATTCAAACCTAGCAAGATCAAAGTTCATAAAACCAAAGAGAAGTAGTTAAGGGGAGATTTATATGATTGACATTTGACTAAAATATAAACTATTAGGTCAGATAGGCACCTTTTCATTGTATATTGGAAAAGTCAGCATGACATTAACCCAGAGTGTTACAAAACCTTATCAATTATTAACATTTATATTTATGGGAGTTGGTTAATTATGATACCTTACACATCTGTTTGGGAGAAATTAGCAAAATAATAAGATACTCTCCCAAGACAAGTGATATATTTCCTCAGAATATAGACTACGCCTTTTCTTTCTTTTCTGTTCAAGTTACACTAAAAACGGTTGTCTTAAAGACTTTTCCTTCTCTTATATGATTTAAGAATGTGAGTGTCTTACATGTAAAACCATATAAGTTACAAGCCATTATAAATGAGAAAGTAGAAATCAGTTATCAATCTCAGATTACTGAATTTTTTTAAGCTACTATGTGCAAGTTAAAAGAAGAGTGAATTTAAAAAAAAAAGAAGAAGAAAAGAAAAAAAGAGGCTGGGCGCAGTGGCTCACGCCTCTAATCCCAGCACTTTGGGAGGCTGAGGTGGGCGGATCACGAGGTCAGGAGATCGGGATCATCCTGGCTAACATGGTGAAACCCCATCTCTACTAAAAAATACAAAAAAATCAGCTGGGCGTAGTGGTGGGCGCCTGTAGTCCCAGCTACTCAGGAGGCTGAGGCAGAAGAATGGCGTGAACCCGGGAGGTGGAGCTTGCAGTGAGCCAAGATCGCCGCGCCACTGGCACTCCAACCTGGGCGACAGAGCGACACTCCGTCTCAAAAAAAAAAAAAAAAATCTAAATCTAAATTTTTACCTTTAGTTTCTACATAATAATATATATATATATATATATACTTTTTTGTTAAGCAACTATTGCAGAAATGCCCTCCACCCCCTGTGCACTCTCTCTCTGTATATATACACACACACACACTCATATGTACACATGCTAATATATATTTGTGAGTATATCTTCATGGAAAGGTCTAACATCATTGAAATTCCTTTTCAATGCTATATATATATATATATATAAAACTGTTCAGGCTTATCAGGCTTATTAAGGAAAAACTTTGAAAGGGAAAAGAATCCTAAGTTTTTCATGTGTTCCTTTGTCCTTTGCTCCGTCATTTTTGGAAATCCATGTGCACGCATCATCTCTATCCTTAGGTTTGCCCAATTTTAAAATCCTCGGTGTCTGCTCAATATTTCCTACTTATAGTAGAAATGAAATGTAGTCATAATGTTTACTTAATCAAAAAAAAAAAGACAATTTTATACCAAACATACATGTAACCATCTAATAAATACAGCTTAAAATATATTACCTATTTAAAAGGAAAATGTTTGCAGATGAGGAAATTCAATTTGAAAGGTATTTTAAGTAGAAATTTCTAAAGAGGTAAAAATTAAGAAAAGATCTTAAGCTAATAGTGTCTTATAATTGAGTTCTTATTAGTGTATAGACAGCAGTTAATGCCGTCAAGATTAGCTAGTACTTAAAGAAAGTGAAAGCAATTTACATTTTGGTGTGAGCAACATCAATTGTCTTTGCATTTTTGCCTCTAACTAAGGCTATTTTGGGCTGTCTGCCACTTGGGAAATGCTGCTTTTACTGTATTTCACAAAATTATTAAACAGGATACCTTCTAAATTAAATTTCTTCATGGGTAAATTTTCTTAAAATTTGAGTCTAAATCTGCCAGTCCAAGGTAGAGTAAGTGTTGAGAAAGAAAATGTTCTCCACACTATCATGCCATTTGTCCACCAATAATATGAAATGTAATTTTCTCTTTTCTTCCACTCAACCAATACTTACTGTTCCACAATTGAGACCCATGGAGAATCACTATTGGTACAGTGATATATCCAGATAAGCAGACATGTACACAGACCCCAAAAATGCAAACATAAAAATAATAAAACTTCAAACTTCCAAAGTACATCTTAGATTAAAAATGCAAAATAATAGCCATTTTGCATATACACTAGAAAATAATTTCAATATTCATCTAAAAATAAAATTTCTTCATCAGTGAATTTCTGAAACCAATGTGGTTTATGAAATATTAATGTATATTTTAGAGACAGGAAGATGGTGAGAACTCAAATTAAGCTGTTTACTCTCTGACTCACCAGCACAGCTCAAAATTGTATGTTTCCAACATACATATCTGTATTAATCTGGTATCTTATTGAGATCATAGTAGACAGTCTCAAGTATGTAGCCCATTAAGATAATTCAAATAGACACTATAATACTCTACTGTTATCAGATATCATCGCCTATGTGGCTAAAGGACACGAACCTTAGGAAAATAAATAAATAAATAAGTAAATAAATAAATACATAAATTCAAGACAGTTGTAAAGGCTTTAAAAATGTTTTAGTGCAAAATTCTTGTTTTAAAGCTTCGTAAACACTCTGGACCTCTAGATATACAATGACCCCTTTAATTTGGCTTTCCTGCTGAGCCTTCTAAATTCAGAGTAAACAATTATTGAAAAAATAATGAGGTTCAGATTAAAAGCCCACAAACAATAGCATAATTAACTATCTTAATAAAATCTTGGGAAAAAAAACACTGACCCAGATGCCACAGAGCATAAGGTAAATCTAATGAAGACCCAAGGAAAATCATGCACCTTCTCATGGGAAATGCAAAACTATCCTGCCTCTCTTCTCCTATTATCCTTGTTTAATCTTCTTCAGAATTAGGTCCCTAGGGTAATTTCAAGTATGTATTCTAAAGCTAATTGCTCTTCTTTTTATTTTTTTGACTTAATGATTAGAGCATAGTGGGAAAAATAGAAGTAACATTTTAAAATGTGAAGAGAGTATTTAAATTGTCTACATTTAAAGGTTGTTTTCATACACATTTAATGGTCTTAGTAAAACTACATTTGAAGTACTGAACTAATCTATTGAATTCAATTTTACTTGCAGAGCCATTTTCCAATACACTGGCAACATTTATTGTTATAGTATGTGCTTCATTTTATAGAATGTTCTAAATTAATACTTCATTTTATCCATGTTAATAATGCAAAACTAGAGAAAGTCTTGGTGAGTGTAATGTATATTGTAAACATTCAAATTTCATTTAAATGAATAATTTAATTGCATATGGCATATAATAATGTTATAGAACATGTTTAGTAGCATGAAGAAATCCACTGATCTGAAATCACGGACATCAACTTTCAGTTTTCTGAATAACATTTTCCCGCACAGTTCACAGTAAAATTAGCACTGAATGACTTCAAAAAAGTTTAATTCATAAACAGTACATAAGAAAACGTAGATCAGATTGCTTATTGCAACGTATTACAAAGGGGACAAGCTGAATGAGAGTCAAGTATTGGGTTCTAATGCTTTTGGAAAAATCACTTATGTTCCCTAGGACTCATTTTCCTCTTCAAAATAAAGACTTGAAATAGATGATAGTTAAGGTCCTTGCTAGTATTAGAAAGGTTTAAGTATTAAAGGAAAATCCCCATACTACACCTATCAGATTACAGATGACAAAACTCCTGCCAGGTGTCTGGAGAAGATTCCAGAAAATAGATCTCTTATTCTACTTATGAAAATATTTGTCAGACTTTTTGGAGAAGAATTTCTCAATATCTAGTAAACATATTTTATGGATATATCATATATATACATACACACATTTATATGTATATATAATTATATATATGCATAAATGTGTTATATAACTAAGACAATATTCAACTAAATAAACCAAATTAATTATTAAAACTAGATTATCTGGAATAATAGAATGTACTGTATTAACAATGAGAAAAGTTTTCTGAAGTATAAAAGCATTTTCAGTTTTCTATCACTTTGTGACCCAGTTTCCTCATATGTAAAACAAATATTTGCATGCCTGATATAAAAATAACACATAAAATACCTAGCAAACTAAAGTTTCTCTACAGAGAGGCAGCAACTTGGGAAAAATAAAAGGAAAAAATGTATATTTTAGAATCACATAAAGTTCTCAACAGAGACCTTAAAACTACCCACCCAGTCTCATCCATCCTTTTCTTTATTCTTACCTTTTGTCAAGATAAGTTGTTTCTCATTCTCATCTTAAAGTAGAAATATCACAGCTCATTTTCTGCCAGTTTACACCACTCAACCTGCCATTAAACACCGGTGTCTTATCTCACAGACCAGCCAGACACACAAGAAAACAATACTGTCAGTGTCTGTTGTGATTGGCCAGTGCCTGAGCCCTACTGGCTGTTAAGGATTTAGATATTTTGAAGATCATCCATTCTTAATCATGGCTCCTGTAACTTACTTTTTATCATCTTGGGGCAGTTAATTTGTTTGTGAATAAGCCAGGTTAAAAAGAAAAAATATTAATAAACCATGCAGTTAACCATTTCTATAATTCTGTGAAAACATCTACACATTTAAAGGCTTTCATTTGAGGGACCCACATGATAAATCACCATATGGAAATAACTCTTTCCTTGTCAAAGGCTTGTAATCTAAATGATGCCCTCCCACCCTCCCTGTGTCAACCACCCCTTCTGAGAAACAGAACAGTCACCTGCTTCTTAGAAATGTGAAGGAGAGCTCATGAGAAGCCAATGATAGATACATAGCTTTAGGAGTCCTCAGCATGTAAGAGTAATACAAATCTAGGAAGAATATATATCTATCAGGGCACATCTAAAAGAAAAATGTCCCTCAGATATATATATGAACACAAGCTAATAGAGAAATGAAATCACTGGAGAAAGAAAGGCAAATTGAAGATAAACAAAAGTGAGTGCAAAGGTAAGAAGAAAAGTAAGCCAAGGAGAAAAGCTGGAGCACGGCTGGGCAGAGGACACAGTGCCAGGGCCATGGAGGAATGCATCTACCCAGACACAATGCTCCATTGAAAAAAATAATGCCACACACGAAATGTGTTTGTGTTTTTATAGTTTAGAGTGTCTGTAAAACAGTTCTCATTACATTAATTTCCAGTGGAAAAAGTAATATACCTTTCAAAACACTCGATTTGTAAATGCCCGGGAATGTCTAATTTCTGCCATCCTCATAATGTCGTGTAATAAAAGATGAAAAAGAGGCCTTTACAAGATGTTTAGAAATAGAATAAGCAGTAAGGAGAAAATTTCCTTTTCCTTTTAAACAAATTTGAAAATGGGCATGCTTCCAACTAATAAAAGTATGCTTCCTTCCACCAGGCCTATCCAGGAAACCCTGCTTGCAGCCCTCAGCAATCTTACCAAGCAAGCCCTTGTCTCAGGAGTATTTTATGTCAATCAATGCTTCCGATAAGATACATAGGAAAACAGGCAGGCAGATAAGCCCATGACACTCAAAAATAGTACCAAGCATGGATATGTGTCTCTTTTCCCAAAAAGAACCACCTCTACTTAAGAGGAAGTAAAGTAATTAAAAGCAGCCTGATTACTATTAGTGATTAATTGACAAATATGAATTAGCGATACTAGTGATACCATGAAAGAAAAGAGCCAGGGCTTACATTTAATTCATCCACTGTATCAGTTAACATCAGCCATCAATTTAGAAAATTGAGAGAGAGCAATGCTGGAGTAAGCAAAAATGATTGAGTAAGCATGCCTGCTGTACTGCTGCCTAACATATTTTCTTAAAAAAAAAACTGTAATACCTATGTGTACTGACTGTATTGTAGGAGTGTACAGTGGAGTCTGGAGTTAAAAGGGCGTGGGGCTAGTAAACAAGCCATACAGGTTCGAGATCTGGTCTTGCCTCTGATCTGGGTGTAACCCTAAAGCAAGCACTCAAGGCAAAATGAAAAGAATGGACACATTCATTTTGTTTCTTATTAAATTTTTTTTTCAAAAAGTCTTTTATGGAGCCTTTATGACTAAAATAAAGACTCGTCTTCAGATTGAGAGGTGGAGATCTGACCCCCAGCCTTCCTCTCACTGTCCATCCCACCCAGCCCACATTAGTGGTCCCAAAAGCTCCTCCACAAAATATGAGGGCTCCTCAGAAATAAATTATTTTATTTGCTCATTTATTCAAGAAATGCTTATGAGCAAGCCATTTGCTAATCGTTGGGAACATAGTGATATGTGATTACTCACTCTGACCTTAGAAACTATTGGGTTATATAATCTAATTGGCTGTTGGCTTCTCAATGTTCCTCAAGTACTGAAACAGTCAGAGGCTGGTGTAAGTGAGAGGTGCAGAGCCTCAGTGTTTTTTTCTTCAATGAGTAAAATTGTTCTACAGGCAAGGAAGTTTTGCTTCTATAAGTTTTAATTATAAAATGTCTCTCATTAAAGCTAATTTTAAGATATTGTCCAAACAGATGTCACGGTGTTGAAATTCTGTTGATTAAATTTGCACTCAGAATCAGTGTGCGATTCACAGTTTCAAGGTTTTCTTCCAAATGCTCTTCAATATACTTTCAATTATTGATAATCTAGTCCTTTCCTCTTATCCCCAGAGAGTCAGACTTCTGTTATTGCTCTGCACCTAAGCCTGCCTCTCTGAAATCTCCAACTTTTCTAAACCTGCTTTTCCCACATAGAATACATGTGGTCTGATACTTTTTTCCTCTCAACCTCGTAATCTCTTGGATAACAGTCAGCTAGGCCAGACTAATGCAGGATAATGAATACATATAAATCTTTCAGAGAACTATGAAGGCATTTTAAAATCAACTTCAAAAATCAGAGCCAACTCAAAGAGGTGACTAGAAAAGTGAAAATTCCAGGAATCTTGGAAATTCAGTTGCACAGGTACTTTGAGCCATGAAGGATTTTGGGACCTCCCTCAAGTTTTGTTCAATCATCACTTGTCCTTAAGAATATTTTTCCTCTGGGTCTAGATAATGTTTATAATATGAATTTTTTTCTGGATTTTTTTGTTAGATAATTTGACCAACACTACAACAGGGTCTCCTATTTTCTTAATACTAATAAATACATAGAAACTGAATCTTCACTCTTAAGTAGATCTTTATATGTCTATAGTGCTCTTTTATCTTCTTTAGAACAATTTATCACTGCCTAAGTTTGTCTAAATTCTTTTTTTTTTTTGGAGACGGAGTCTCATTCTGTCACCCAGATTGGAGTGCAGTGGCGCGATCTCTGCTCACTACAACCTCTGCCTCCTGGGTTCAAGGAATTCCCCTGCCTCAGCCTTCTGAGTAACTGCGACTACAGGCATGTGCCACCACTCATGGCTAATTTTTGTATTTTCAGTAGAGGGGGTTTTGCCGCGTTGGCCAGGCTGGTCTAAGACTCCTGGCCTCAAGAGATCTGCCGGACTCAGCCTCCCAGAGTGCTGGGATTACAGGCCTGAGCCACTGTGCCTGGCCAGTTTGCCTAAATTCAATTCATATTGAACTAAGAGAGGAGGCAATTAAGAAGAGAAAAAGATTAACATGAACACCGTCTGTAATCAGTAATAATTATCTATAGCAAGATTAACCAGGAATTTTAAGTGATCTTCACTATCACATATTACAGAAATTTACAAAATAAAGCAAGTAGATCAGCCATACTGGTGTCTAATTATTACATACCCACAGACTTTACCAAAAAATAGTTATTAAATATTAATATGTTTTTAAATTTTCTGGGTGGCTATATTCTTCCAAGATTTCCGATCTTGTTATTGTACCATTCTTTGCCATATGCTTGAAAGCAATTATCTCATTCTCTTACTTAAAGCCCATTAACATGAATTATGAGAGTCTCTATGGCCTGGATCTTACCTCTTTCTCCAGCCATATCATTTGCTACACCCTCCTCTGCTTCCTCCAGCCATTTGCTCTCTAGTCTCTGGGCCCTCAGATATATGGTGTTCTTTCTGCTCTAATTTACCTCCTCATCTACTCCTCACCACTCACTCCGTTTGTCTAGCTAACGAGTGACTCAATCTCACAGGTCTCAATAGATAGCATTTCCTCAAGGAAGTCTTCCGTGTCCCGTCAAGGGGGTTAGATTCCTCTTCTAGCATCCTCTGCTTGCCCTATCAGCAGTATTCTCAGACTCTCACAATTGCCTATTCACCTGTGTGTAGCCTCCTCTATATTGCACTCAATCAGAAAACAAGGCCATGTTTATACAGGACACTTTGTAACTCAGCACTGAGCATTATGCCTAGCATGCATTATAGCATCAAAAATAAATATTGAATAAATAAAACTGATTAGGTAAATTACATTCTACTTTTCTTTTTCTAAATGTTAGTCATTTTCAGGAACATACACACATACAGACACACATATATACACAAATATATAGATACACAATATACATTCATACACATATGTATACATACATACATACATGCATATGTGATCAATAAAAATATGCAAGCACTGATGAATATTTCATATATATGTGTGTATATATACCCACCCACATATACCAACACACACACACATATGTATGAATGAGGAGAAATGCCAACTTATTACCCTAGGTTTTACAAAAGTTTTGGCTACTTTGCACATAGCTCTAGCTTTTTTGTTTAATACTCTATGTTATAACCAAATGAAACTGAAACAGCCTTGGATATATTTTTATGGGGGGGGAAGTTTTAATTAAAAACCACAACTGGCCTCAAAGAAGTACAATTTTGTTAAAATTTTGTCCCATGATATATTTTAAATTAAAAATTAGTTTGCATGCATCTTTTACAAAGAGTTAGATCCTCCTAATGTAGAAAAGAGAGGGCACAAAAAGATCTACTAGGTAGAGAAGAAAATGACCAGCAGCCTGCTCAAATTGCCTTAGTTTGGAGCTCTTCATGGGGTAGCTGGAGAAAAAGGCACTGCTCATGAAGTGGGCAGAGTGAAGGTTTTCATCATGTTACATGGTTTCCTTGTGTAGATCACCAGATCACAAGAGAGTCAGCTTTGGAAATTACTAATCAGTGCCAAAAGAGAACTGCTCCAAAATTAATATAAATTGCTTTAATATTTCTCCCTTCTATAAATTTATATTCATGCTGTAGGTTTGGAACTACTTTTGAAATATTCTTACAAAGGAAAGTTACCAACTCCACAAACTGTTTGTGAGAGTATTAGAAGTGCCAATTGAAACAGGAATGTAATAACACTGTGAAATTGCATTATCTGTCAAATTTCTAAAGCTTATTCAGGTGCTTATTTAAACCCTTGGAACCTGGAGGGAAATGAACATGGGATGACTTTTCATTCAGGTTGCCATAACATTTCAGTAGTGAAACTTCACAGTGGTCTACCAGACACCGAAAATAAGGTTTCGGCAGTAAAACAAGTGTCAACAAACCTCATGCTTCTGTGCAGAAATAGCAGCTACTAATAAGGTAACATCAGTACATTATAAATAATCCCTGAGACAGTCTCAAAAGGGGTCTACAATATCAAACACATGCAGCAGAAATAAAGTAAAGACACCTTCGAGGCCATCCAGAAGTGCCAAAACAGGGTAGTTTATAGCACGGGCAGTCTGAAATATGCCAGTCAGCTCCAGGTGCCAACATCCACACTTTGGAGGAAATCACCAGGACGTTTCATTATTTGATGGAACAAGCAGACAACAGGAATGTCTCAGTGTCAGTGCTTTTATTAAAAGAAATTAATATTCATCAACACATCTTAACTCAGTTAACAGTTTAAAAGTTGGAATGAAGCATGTCATTCAGGCCAGGAGGTCTTTGGTCCAAGTTAAACAAACTCAGAGAGAATGTCTGGTTACAAGAATGTGTGTTCTTTAACCTAATAAGACTATGCTTTCTACATTAGAAATATCCAGGTGCTAAATTAATCTTGTAATTGTATTTTGAATACCTTAATAAGTAAATTTATTCAGATTAGAGAAACATGGCAACAATATTTAAAGGTAAAACTGTATAACTGATTGTGCTATTTAGAGGTTTATTTGTCCAACTAGAGTTTGAGTTACTTAATTGTATATACTATATCTGGTAAAATATATGCCTCACATATAGTATATATTCAACCAATATTAAGTGAATAAATACAGATTGGACAAACACGTTTACAAATCTTTTCATCAGAATAGCTGATATTGCAATACACTGTCAAAAATGTTTATCAGTTAACAAAAAAATAGGAAAATAAACTCTCACTTTGTCAACCAATAAAAGGGTAAGGTTTTTCTTTAATAAAAATTAGCATATAGTGATAACAGTACATCAGCAAAAATGACAGAGTAAGAAATTAAAAATTCTGTCCCTCTATAAAATAATGAAAAAAATATCAGAATCAACTGTTTTGGAACTCTGGAAATCAACCAATGACTTGTGGCAACCCAAAGAATCTTTATTAAAAGAAAAAAAGCAGTTGATTTATTTGCATTCCCAGTGCTAGAGGGATCAAAATGATAACAATATGGGTAAATTATAGCTTAGGCAAAAAACTTAGGAAGAAAGCCTGGGAAGTAAGATATCCTTAAGAGCTATGAAAAGCTTCCACATTTTTCAGGGAATCTAAAAGGACGTGTACATGTTCAGCGTCGTGCATGTTATCAGGAAAGACCTGATAAAGTCCTAGCTTCCCACCTCCTGATGACCTTGAGGCTCTATAAAATTAGGAAGTACTGTCTGGAGGAGCGTTGAAGGTGTGCCCACCACACACTCAGGGCTCCTTGGCAACTAATGGAAGATACTTTGTTTCCAAATATTTAAAAAAATCCCTGCTCTAACATTAGCTGACCACAAAGCTATATTAATAGAGACTTCAGGGCCACACCAAAGGGTAAAGACTTAATAAGATTAGTTTAGAAAAGTCATCAAGTCAACAAACAATAGCTGCAATAAGCAGAAAGAACAACAAATCCTGGGGAAGCAAGAGTGTCCAATTTCCAGAGTTGCTAAAAGGTACAATTTGCAACAGCAACAGCAAAAAATGGGAATGCATGCAAAAGACAAGAAAGTGTGGCCTATATATAGGCAAGGAAATAAATAAAACTGTGCCTAAGAAAGCCCAGAGATTGGATTTTCCAGACAAAGAATTTAAATCAGCTAGTTTAAATGTGTTCACTGAGTTCAGTGAAACTATGTTTAAAGAATGTTTTGGGCCAGGCGCAGTGGCTCAAGCCTGTAATCCCAGCACTTTGGGAGGCCGAGGCAGGCGGATCACGAGGTCAGGAGATCGAGACCATGGTGAAACCCCGTCTCTACTAAAAATACAAAAAATTAGCCAGGTGTGGTGGCAGGCGCCAGTAGTCCCAGCTACTCGGAGAGGCTGAGGGAGGAGAATGGCGTGAACCCGGGAGGCGGAGCTTGCAGTGAGCCGAGATTGCGCCACTGCACTCCAGCCTGGGCAACAGAGCAAGACTTCAACTCAAAAAAAAAAAAAGAATGTTTTGGGTGGAGCCAAGATGGCCAATTAGGAGCAGCTCCAGTCTACAGCTCCCAGCGCGAGCGATGCAGAAGACGGGTGATTTCTGCATTTCCATCTGAGGTACCGGGTTCATCTCACTAGGGAGTGCCAGAGAGTGGGTGCAGGACAGTGGGTGCAATGCACCATGCGCGAGCCAAAGCAGGGCAAGGCATTGCCTCACTCGGGAAGTGCAAGGGGTCAGTGAGTTCCCTTTCCTAGTCAAAGAAAGGGGTAACAGACAGCACATGGAAAATCGGGTCACTCCCACCCTAATACTGCGCTTTTCCAATGGGCTTAAAAAACGGCACACCAGGAGATTATATCCTGCACCTGGCTCAGAAGGTCCTATGCCCACGGAGTCTCACTAATTGCTAACACGGCCATCTGAGATCAAACTGCAAGGTGGCAGTGAGGCTGGGGGAGGGGTGCTTGCCATTGCCCAGGCTTAATTAGGTAAACAAAGCAGCCAGGAAGCTCGAACTGAGTGGAGCACACCACAGCTCAAGGAGGCCTGCCTGCCTCTGTAGGCTCCACTTCTAGGGGCAGAGCACAGACAGACAAAAAGACAGCAGTAACCTCTGCAGACTTAAATGTCCCTGTCTGACAGCTTTGAAGGAGCAGTGGTTCTCCCAGAATGCAGCTGGAGATCTGAGAACAGGCAGACTACCTCCTCAAGTGGGTCCCTGACACCCGAGCAGCCTAACTGGGAGGCATCCCCCAGCAGGGGCAGACTGACACCTCACATGGCCGGGTACTCCTCTGAGACAAAACTTCCAGAGGAACGATCAGACAGCAGCATTTGTAGTTCACCAAGATCCGCTGTTCTACAGCCACCGCTGTTCTGCAGACACCGCTGCTGATATCCAGGCAAACAGGGTCTGGAGTGGACCTCTAGCAAACTCCAACAGACCTGCAGCTGAGGGTCCTGTCTGTTAGAAGGAAAACTAACAAACAGAAAGAACATCCACACCAAATACCCTTCTGTAAAACACCATCATCAAAGACCAAAAGTAGATAAAACCACAAAGATGGGGAAAAAACAGAGCAGAAAAACTGGAAACTCTAAAAATCAGAGCACCTCTCCTCCTCCAAAGGAATGCAGCTCCTCACCAGCAACGGAAAAAAGCTGAACGGAGAATGACTTTGACGAGTTGAGAGAAGAAGGCTTCAGACGATCAAACTACTCCAAGCTACAGGAAAAAATTCAAACCAATGTCAAGAAGTTAAAAACTGTGAAAAAAAATTAGATGAATGGATAACTAGAATAACCAATGCAGAGAAGTCTGTAAAGGAGCTAATGGAGCTGAAAGCCAAGGCTCGAGAACTACGTGAAGAATGCAGAAGCCTCAGGAGCCGATTTGATCAACTGGAAGAAAGGGTATCAGTGATGGAAGATGAAATGAATGAAATGAAGTGAGAAGGGAAGTTTAGAGAAAAAAGAATAAAAAGAAATGAACAAAGCCTCCAAGAAATATGGGACTATGTGAAAAGACCAAATCTAGGTCTGACTGCTATACCTGAAAGTGACGGGGAGAATGGAACCAAGTTGGAAAACACTCTGCAGGATATTATCCAGGAGAACTTCCCCAATCTAGCAAGGCAGGCCAACATTCAGATTCAGGAAATACAGAGAATGCCACAAAGATGCTCCCTGAGAAAAGTAACTCCAAGACACATAATTATCAGATTCACCAAAGTTGAAATGAAGGAAAAAATCTTAAGGGCCACCAGAAAGAAAGGTCGGGTTACCCACAAAGGGAAACCCATCAGACTAACAGCGTATCTCTTGGCAGAAACTCTACAAGCCAGAAGAGAGTGGGGGCCGATATTCAACATTCTTAATGAAAAGAATTTTCAACCCAGAATTTCATATCCAGGCAAACTAAGCTTCATAAGTGAAGGAGAAATAAAATCCTTTATAGACAAGCAAATGCTGAGAGATTTTGTCACCAGCAGGCCTGCCCTAAAAGAGCTCCTGAAGGAAGCACTAAACATGGAAAGGAACAACCAGTACCAGCCACTGCAAAAACATGCCAAAATGTAAAGACCATCAAGGCAAGGAAGAAACTGCATCAACTAATGAGCAAAATAACCAGCTAACATCATAATGACAGGACCAAATTCACACATAACAATACTAACTTTAAATGTAAATGGGCTAAATGCTCCAATTAAAAGACACAGAGTGGCAAACTGGATAAGGAGTCAGGACCCATCACTGTGCTGTATTCAGGAAACCCGTCTCATGTGCAGAGACACACATAGACTCAAAATAAAGGGATAGGGGACGATCTACCAAGCAAATGGAAAACAAAAAAAGGCAGGGGTTGCAATCCTAGTCTCTGATAAAACAGACTTTAAACCAACAAAGATCAAAAGAGACAAAGAAGGCCATTACATAATGGTAAAGGGATCAATTCAACAAGAAGAGCTAACTATCCTAAATATATATGCACCCAACACAGGAGCACCCAGATTCATAAAGCAAGTCCTTAGTGACCTACAAAGAGACTTAGACTCCCACACAATAATAATGGGAGACTTTAACACCCCACTGTCAACATTAGACAGATCAACCAGACAGAAAGTTAACAAGGATACCCACGAATTGAACTCAGTTCTGCACCAAGTAGACCTAGTAGACCTCTACAGAACTCTCCACCCCAAATCAATAGAATATACATTTTTTTCAGCACCACATCACACCTATTCCAAAATTGACCACATAGTTGGAAGTAAAGCACTCCTCAGCAAAAGTAAAAGAACAGAAATTATAACAAACTGTCTCTCAGACCACAGTGCAATCAAACTAGAACTCAGGATTAAGAAACTGACTCAAAACCACTCAACTACATGGAAACTGAACAACCTGCTCCTGAATGACTACTGGGTACATAATGAAATGAAGGCAGAAATAAAGACGTTCTTTGAAACCAATGAGAACAAAGACAAAACATACCACAATCTCTGGGACACATTCAAAGCAGTGTGTAGAGGGAAATTTATAGCACTAAATGCCCACAAGAGAAAGCAGGAAAGATCTAAAATTGACACCCTAACTTCAAATTAAAAGAACTAGAAAAGCAAGAGCAAACACATTCAAAAGTTAGCAGAAGGCAAGAAATAACTAAAATCAAAGCAGAACTGAAGGAAATAGAGACACAAAAAACCCTTCAAAAAATTAATGAATCCAGGAGCTGGTTTTTTGAAAGGATCAACAAAATCGATTGACCACTAGCAAGACTAATAAAGAAGAAAAGAGAGAAGAATCAAATAGATGCAATAAAAAATGATAAAGGGGATATCACCACCAATCCCAAAGAAATACAAACTACCATCAGAGAATACTACAATCACCTCTGCGCAAAATAAACTAGAAAATCTAGAAGAAATGGATAAATTCCTTGACACATACAACCTCCCAAGACTAAACCAGGAAGAAGTTGAATCTCTAAATAGACCAATAACAGGCTCTGAAATTGTGGCAATAATCAATAGCTTACCAACTAAAAAACGTCCAGGACTAGATGGATTCACAGCCGAATTCTACCAGAGGTACAAGGAGGACCTGGTACCATTCCTTCTGAAACTATTCCAATCAATAGAAAAAGAGGGAATCCTTCCTAACTCATTTTATGGAGCCAGCATCATCCTCATACCAAAGCCTGGCAGAGACACAACAAAAAAAAGAGAATTTTAGACCAATATCCTTGATGAACATTGATGCCAAAATCCTCAATAAAATACTGGCAAACTGAATCCAGCAGCACATCAAAAAGCTTATCCACCATGATCAAGTGGGCTTCATCCCTAGGATGCAAGGCTGGTTTAACATAATCAAATCAATAAATGTAATCCAGCATATAAACAGAACCAAAGACAAAAACCACATGATTATCTCAATAGATACATCAAAGGCCTTTGACAAAATTCAACAACGCTTCATGCTAAAAACTCTCAATAAATTAGGTATTGATGGGACGTATCTCAAAATAATAAGAGCTATCTATGACAAACCCACAGCCAATATCATACTGAATGGGCAAAAACTGGAAGCATTCCCGTTGAAAACGGGCACAAGACAGGGATGCCCTCTCTCACCACTCCTATTCAACATAGTGTTGGAAGTTCTGGCCAGGGCAATTAGTCAGGAGAAGGAAATAAAGGGTATTCAATTAGGAAAAGAGGAAGTCCAATTGTCCCTGTTTGCAGATGACATGATTATATATCTAGAAAACCCCATTGTCTCAGCCCAAAATCTCCTTAAGCTGATAAGCAACTTCAGCGAAGGCTCAGGATACAAAATCAGTGTACAAAAATCACAAGCATTCTTACACACCCATAACAGACAAATAGCCAAATCATGAGTGAACTCCCATTCACAATTGCTTCAAAGAGAATAAAATACCTAGGAATCCATCTTACAAGGGATGTGAAGGACCTCTTCAAGGAGAACTACAAACCACTGCTCAATGAAATAAAAGAGGACACAAACAAATGGGAAAACATTCCACTCTCATGGGCAGGAAGAAGCAATATCGTGAAAATGGCCATACTGCCCAAGGTAATTTATAGATTCAATGCCATCCCCATCAAGCTACCAATGACTTTCTTCACAGAATTGGAAAAAATGACTTGAAAGTTCATATGGAACCAAAAAGAGCCCGCATCACCAAGTCAATCCTAAGTCAAAAGAACAAAGCTGGAGGTATCACACTACCTGACTTCAAACTATACTACAAGGCTACAGTAACCAAAACAGCATGGTACTGGTACCAAAACAGACATATAGATAAATGGAACAGAACAGAGCCCTCAGAAATAATGCCACATATCTACAACCATCTGATCTTTGACAAACCTGACAAAAACAAGAAATGGAGAAAGGATTCCCTGTTTAGTAAACGGTGCTGGGAAAACTGGCTAGCCATATGTAGAAAGTTGAAACTGGATCCCTTCCTTACACCTTATACAAAAATTAATTCAAGATGGATTAAACACTTACATGTTAGACCTAAAATCATAAAAACCCTAGAAGAAAACCTAGGCAATACCATTCAGGACATAGGCTTGGGCAAAGACTTCATGTCTAAAACACCAAAAGCAATGGCAACAAAAGCCAAAATTGACAAATGGGATCTAATTAAACTAAAGAGCTTCTGCACAGCAAAAGAAACTACCATCAGAGTGAACAGGCAACCTACAAAATGGTAGAAAATGTTTGCAACTTACTCATCTGACAAAGGGCTAATATCCAGAATCTGCAAAGAACTCAAACAAATCTATAAGAAAAAAACAAGCAACCCCATCAAAAAGTGGGCGAAGGACATGAACGGACACTTCCCAAAAGAAGACATTTATGCAGCCAAAAGACACACGAAAAAATGCTCATCATCACTGGCCATCAGAGAAAGGCAAATCAAAACCACAATGAGATACCATCTCACACCAGTTAGAATGGCCATCATTCAAAAGTCAGGAAACAACAGGTGCTGGAGAGGATGTGGAGAAATAGGAACAATTTGACCCTGTTGGTGGGACTGTAAACTAGTTCAACCATTGTGGAAGTCAGTGTGGCGATTCCTCAGGGATCTAGAACTAGAAATACCATTTGACCCAGCCATCCCATTACTGGGTATATACCCAAAGGACTATAAATCATGCTGCTATAAAGACACATGCACACGTATGTTTAGTGCGGCACTATTCACAATAGCAAAGACTTGGAACCAACCCAAATGTCCAAAAACGATAGACTGGATTAAGAAAATGTGGCACATATACACCATGGAATACTATGCAGCCATAAAAAAGGATGAGTTCATGTCCTTTGTAGGGACATGGATGAAACTGGAAACCATCATTCTCAGCAAACTATCGCAAGGACAAAAAACCAAACACCGCATGTTCTCACTCATAGGTGGGAATCGAACAATGAGAACACATTGACACAGGAAGGGGAACATCGCACTCCAGGGACTGTTGTGGGGTGGGGGGAGGGGGGAGGGATAGCATTAGGAGATATACCTAATGCTAAATGATGAGTTAATGGGTGCAGCACACCAATATGGCACATGTATACATAAGTAACAAACCTGCACATTGTGCACATGTACCCTAAAACTTAAAGTATAATAAAAAGAAAAAAAAAGAATGTTTTAAAAGTATGAGAATGATGTCTCACCAAATTGAAATCACCAACAAAGAGATAAATGTGGCTGGGTGCTGTGGCTCATGCCTGTAATCTCAACACTCTGGGAGGCAAAGGAGGCAGATCACGTGAGGCCAGGAGTTTGAGACCAGCCTGGCCAACATGGTGAAAGTCTGTCTCTACTAAAAATGCGAAAAGTTAGCCAGGCATGGCAGTGCAAGGCTGTAATCCCAGCTACTCAGGAGGCTGAGGAAAGAGAATCTCTTGAACCCAGGAGGCAGAGGTTACAGTGAGTCAAGATCATGCCACTGCACTCCAGCCTGGGCAACAGTGTAAGACTCTGTCTCAAAAAAAAAAAAATGAAATAAAAGTGAGAGAGAGAGAAAATTTATGACAGGAGACTTTATGAATTTGGGGGTTCAAAAGTAAAATAACTAAAATGAAACATTCAGTCTAAAAAGCCATAACAGCAGACTTGAGCAGTCAAAAGAAATAATCAGCAAACTTGAAGACAGGTCAATTCAGTCTGAAAAGAAGAAATAAATAAGAATAAAGAAAAATAAACAAGGTCAAAAAGCCCCAGGGGACACCATCAAGCATACCAACATATGCATAATGAGAGTCCCAAAAGGAGAAAAAAACGCAAACATTGTTAAAGAAATGATGACCTAAAATTTCCTAAATTTGTTAAAAACATTATTGTTTCTATCCAAATATTTTTATAAACTCCAAGTAGAATAAACTAAAAAAATCCATACCTAGACGCATCACAATCAAACTGTCAAAAGTTAACGAATCTTAGAAGTAGCAATAAAGAAGCAACTTAGCATATACAACAATACAATTAATAGTTGATTTCTCATCAAAAACCGTGAAGTTTCAAAGGCAGTGCTACAATATATTCAAAATGCTAAAAGGAAACAAAACAAAACAAAAAATACCACCAGCCAATAATTCAATTCTGTGACTGGAAACACTATCTTTCAAAATGAAAGAGAAATTAAGACCTTCTCAGTTAAACTAAAACTGAGGAAGTTCACTGCTTACATACCTTTACAGAAAGAAATGCTAGAGTCCTTCAAGCTTAAATGAAAAAGTAACTGACAGTAATTCAACTCAAGAAGAAATATAAAATGCTATTAAAAGTAACTACAAAAGTAAATATACAGAACAATATAAATGTATTTTTGTTCGTAACTCCTTTTCTCTGTCTGATTGGAAACACAACTGTATGAAGCAACAATTATAAATTAATTTAATAGGTCCATAATATATAAAGATGTAATACGTGATAATAACAGCATAAAGGTCAGGGATATATTGGAGCAAAGTTATTCTATACTATTGAAATTGAGTTTGTATTTACCCAAAGTAGATTGCTATAAATTAATATGTTAATTATAATCTTCAAGGAACAATAACTCAAAACAGTATGTCAAAAGAAAGGACAAGGTCCACTAGAAGATATCTTTTTAATATAAAGAGAAGACTGTAATGGAGGAATTGGGGGAAAAATAAAACAATATATATGGAAAACAGATATCAAGTGGCAGAAGTAAATCTTTCCTTACCAATAATTATATGAAATATAAATGGGTTAAACTCTACAATTGAAAGGCAAAGATTGGAAGAATGGATCAAAAAACATGATTCAAATATATGTTGTCTTAGATGCAACTGGAGGTCATTATGCTAAATAAATTAACACAGGAACAGAAAACCAAATACTGCATGTTCTCACTTATAAGTGAGAGCTAAACATTGGGTACTCATGGACATAAAGATGGCAACAATAGACATTAAGAAGGAGGAAAGGATTGAAAAACTAACTATTGGAGCCTATATTCACTACCTGGTGACAAGATCAGACATACTCCAAACCTCAGCATCATGCAACATACCCACATAGAAAACCTGCACACGTAACCCCTGAATCTAAAATAAAAGTTGAAATTATATTTAACGAAACAAATATATGTTATCTATAAGAAACTCAATTAAGATTAAAATACACAAATTAGTTGCACGTAAAACAAGTAAAATAATGGAAACTTATATTCCATGAAAGCAGTACTCAAAAGAGAGCTGGAGTGACATACTAGTGTTGAACAAAATATAAGAAAAAAGAATGTTCTTAGAATAAAGGAAGACACTACATAATAAAAGCATACATTAATCCAGAAGATGTAAAAATTGTAAATATATGTGGACCTCAAATCATAGCCCCAAGATATATGAAGCAAAAACTAAAATAATTGAAAGGAAAAACTGTCAATTCAACCATAATGGTTAATACTTCAATACCCCATTTTCAATAACAGATAGAGCAACTATACATAAAATCAGCCAAAAAAAAGACTTGAAAACACTATGTATCAACTAGACCTAAAAGACATCTCTAGAACTCACCAAAAAAAAAAAAAAAAAAAACAACAGCAGATACACAGTCTTCTCAAATACACATAGAACATTCAGTAAGACAGACCGTATGTTAGGATGCAAAAAAAGTCTCAAAAAACTTAAAAAGATTTCAATCCTACAAGTATGTTCTGTGACCACAATGGAGTAGAATTAGAAATTAAAACAGAAGAAAATTTGGAAAATTCACAAATATGTAAAAATTAAACATGAAGAAATAAAAATGAAAACAAAAAATACTGAGGAGGATGAAAACCAAACACATTGTATCAATACGTATGGATTAAATAAAAACAATGCATAGAGGGAAGTACACAGCTGCAAATGCCTTTCTTAAAAAGAAAATAATCCAAAATCAATAGCCCATCCTTCCACCTTAAGACACTTGGAAGGAAAAACTAAACCTGAAGGAAGTGTAAGAATAAAATTTAAAAAGATTAAACAATAAATGAATGAAATAGAGAACAGGAAAAAAGCATCAATATTAAAAGTTGTTTATTTGAAAATGTCAACAAAATTGACAAACACACTGGAAAAACTCAAAAATATCTAGATTAACCAAGAGGACTCAAATTACTAAAATTAGGAATTAAAACATTACTTATGTTACAGAAATAAACATTATTATAAGAAAATACTAAGAACAATGATGTTCCAAAAAATTATGTAACCTAGATAGAGAAATTCTTAGAAATATTTCAACTAACAAATACGACTCAAGAAGAAATAGAAAGTCTTAATATGCCTAAAATAAGTAAAGAGATTGAGTTAGCATTCAAAATAATTCCTTAAGAAAAGATTATACACAACAACTAAGTCAGATTTATCCCAGAAATGCCAGATTGATTCAACATACAAAAATGAAACAATATAATATACCTTATTAATATAATAACAGAATAGCATAATCATCTCAATTGATATAGAAAAAACATTTGACAAAACCTAACACTTCTTCAAAAACACCAATGCTATGAACAAAAAGGAAACTTCTCAATATGATAAACATTATCTATAGAAAACTCACAGCTAATATCATACTTAATAGTGAAAGATCGAAACTGTTTTCTCCTCTAATATCAGAAACAAACAAGTATATCCACTCTTGCCATGGTACTAGAGGTAGCAATTAAGTCAATTTGGCAAAGAAATCAATGTGGCCAGAGTAGAAAGGTAGTAAATAAAACTAACTGTATATGCAGATGATTGATACCTACCTATTTAGACAGATAGCTATGCATATGGATAGATATATTTATACATATCAATCTATATCTGTTGATTGATCAGTAGATATCTCCCTGAAGAATTTCCTAAAATATATATTACAGCTAATAAGGTGAGTTTAACAAAATTGCAAGATACATGATCCACATAAGGAAAATTAGTAGCATATCTATATATTAGTTATGAACAATGTGAACAGTGAAATTATGAAAACCATCCCATAGCATCAAAACTAAAAAAAATGCTTAGAAATAAAATTAACCTAAAAAGTGAAAAAAATGTGAATTAAAATTACATAATATTGTTGACAGAAATTAAAGATCTAAATTAAGAAGATATTTCATATTCATGGAAGACCTAATATTGTTAACATGGCGATACTCCTTAAACTCAGCTGCAGATTCAAGGAGAGACATATCAAAATTTCAGCCACTTTTGTTGATAAATGAATGAGTTGATCCTAAAATTCATAGGAAATGGACACAGAAGAGC
Source organism: Symphalangus syndactylus (assembly GCF_028878055.3). NCBI lineage: Eukaryota > Metazoa > Chordata > Mammalia > Primates > Hylobatidae > Symphalangus > Symphalangus syndactylus. Next base: position 47,990,086 of record NC_072426.2, on the reverse strand, counting down.
CAAAACAATTCATTGAAAAGAAAAACAAAATGAAGATCTCATACATCTTGATTTCAAAACTCATTAGTACAAAGCAATGATAATTAAGACAAGATGGTGCTCACATAAACATACATCTATAAAATAGAATTGAGACTATATTTTTTGACAATGATACAAACACCATTCAACGGGAAAATAATAGTCTTTTCAACAAATGGTACTAGGACAATTCATATGCAAAATAATAAATTTAGTCCCCTACTAAACATCTTATGTAAAAATTGACTCAAATGGATCAAAGATTTGAATGTAAGGGTAAAACCGTAAAACTCTTAGAAGAAAATGTAGGTAAAACTCTGTTACTTGGATTGCACAATGATTTTTTTTAAATATGACATTAGAAGCAAAGACATAAAAAATAAATAAATTAGATTGTATAAAAATTAGACTTTTATTTTTCAAAGGACATTATAAGAAAGTGAAAAGACAATTCACACTCGGGGAGAAAATATTTGCAAATCATATCTCTGGCAAGGGCCTAGCATCCAGGCTATATAAAGAACTATTACAACTCAACGATAAAAAGACAACCCAATTTTAAAATGGGCAAAAGGTTTGAATACACATTTCTCCAGAGAACATATACAAATGACCAGTAAGCACAAGGAAAGATGTTCCACATTGTGAGTCATTAAAGAAATGCAAATCAAACCACAATAAGCTCCCACTTCATGCTCACTAAGAGGGCTATCTCTCAAAAAAGTAATGTGTTGCTAAGGATGCAAAAAAATTAGAACTCTCATACATCACTGGTGGGTATGTGTAAAATGGTGCAGCCAGTTTGAAAAACCATTTGGCAGTTCCTCAAAAAGCTAAACACAAAATTACCATGTGACCCAGAACTCCTAAGTATATATCCATGAGAATTACAAGTATATGTTCACATAAAAACTTGTAAGTGAATATTCATAATGACATTAATACTAGTAGCCAAATGTGACAGAAGCCCAAATTTCTATCAGCTGATGAATGAATACACAAAAGATGTTATCTATACAATGGAATATCTTTCAACTATAGAAAGAAATGAAATGGTGTTACGTGCTACAGCATGAGTGAATCTTGACAACATTATGCTAAGTGAAAGAAGCTACACAGAGTAAAACATATTGTATGATTTCATTTATATGAAATGCCCAGTATAGGCAAATTCCTTCTTTCATGACTTTTATCTTTCAGAGCAGTTTCAGGCTCATAGAAAAATTGAACAGAAGGTACAGATTTCTCATACACCTTCTGCCCCCACAAATGCATAACTTCCCCATTTTCAACACCTTCCACCAGACCCCACCTCCCAACACCTCCAAGTTGAGAATCAAATTTCTTTTTCTTTTTTTTTTTTGAGACAGAGTCTCACTCTGTCGCCCAGGCTGGAGTACAGTGGTGTGATCTTAGCTCACTGCAACCTCCACCTCCTGGGTTCAAGCAATTCTCCTGTCTCAGCCTCCCAAGTAGCTGGGATTACAGGTGCATGCCACCACGCCCGGCTAATTTTTGTATTTTTAGTAGAGACAGGGTTTCGCCATGTTGGTCAAGCTGGTCTCGAACTCCTGACCTTAGGTGATCTGCCTGCCTCGCCCTCCCAAAGTGCTGGGATTACAGGTGTGAGCCACTATGCCCAGCCAAGGATCAAATTTCAACATGACTTTTAGTGGGGATAAACAAACCATTTCCTAACCATAGTCACTTTATATGATACTTAGCATTGTATTGAGTGTTAAAAAATATCCTACCTGAGTCAGCTAATCATAAGAATAACATGATAGCTAAAAAGTCTTTTTCTTTTAAATGGAAAAGTGCTATGAAATTATAAGCTTAAATTCTATTGTGTAATCAGTTCAATAATCTTATTTATCCCCTTTTTTACTTCTGACAATACTATATTATATTGTATATGTTATAGATTCCTCCCCAGCATTGTGCTGATTGGTGCTTTCTTAGTTTTTCTTATAAAAAGATAACTAATAATAGGTTATTGAGAGGAACATGTAAAGAATAATTAATTCCAATCATTAAACGGGCCAAACTTAAAAGTAAGAATTTTATATATCTATGTTTTCAAACTACAATTAGATAATTTTCTGTCAATTTTTTGCCTTTTTTTTTCCTGTGGGAGCAAAGCAGCCTGAAATATAGTTGTTTACTCTGACACTCAGAAAGGCAACTGTGCCTATAAAACTATTTCAATGTTTAAATATTGGTATTTTACAACTAAATTAAAAGAAAATTACAATCATTGTGAAGCTAATGCCTATTTATTTTAAAAGTTAGGGCAAGTGAGCAATGTATTTTTACAATCCAATGGCGATGTCATGCTATTATAGTGCAAAGAAACTTTTATAAAATTAAATGCTTAAAATTTAGGGAAACCAATTATTAACTCAATGTGCCTGTATATATTTATTTGTCCCATGGTTGGGGCCTTAAAAATCAGCTAAAAACAAGCTCAGTCCTCTATATCCTCACTATTCCAGGTTGTTTTTTTCACAGAACTGAGATTTCTATCCCTGTGAACCACTCAGCTCCCATTTTTAGGGGTCGTTTTGCACTACCTTTTGTATATTGCTGTCATCTAAAATAGCACATACTCTGGGAGCTGATAACATTTCACTGGGCAAAGTTAATGTTTGCTGTGCCTACCAAGCTAAACACAACACATAATTATAAAATCAGGGGTTAGGTAGGCAGAAATTTCTATTTTAAGCACATTATCTAAAAGCTTTCAAAATCAGCCTCTTGAATACCTCTGAGTTCTCCTTGTTTTCCCACTCCCATTCATAGACCTCCTGGCAGATAAGATGAAATGGAAGTAGGGAAAACCGAGTGGTGAGAGTTACAGAAATCATATGAAAATACATCATATTTCTGTCTCAAATCCAATTTTCTGCTCTTCCCGCCACCTCCCTTCATCTCACCCTCCAACATCACTAGACCCATTTTATACAGGAGAAGCTTCCTCTTTTTGAAGTCTGTTTTTTGTCTTCCTAATTAAATGGAATTTTGCTGAAACCTTGGAAAGTAAGTACAATATGAATATATTTATTTATTTATTTGAGAAAGAGTTTTGCTCTTGTTGCCCAGGCTGGAGTGCAATGGCACGATCTCAGCTCACTGCAACCTCTGACTCCTGGGTGCAAATGAGTCTCCTGCCTCAGCCTCCCGAGTAGCTGGGATTACAGGCGCCCCACCACGCCTGGCTAACTTTTTGTATTTTTAGTAGATACGGGGTTTCACCATGTTGGCCATGGTGGTCTCGAACTCATGACCTCAGGTGATCCGCCTACCTCAGCCTCCCAAAGTGCTGGGATTATAAGTGTGAGCCACCGTGCCTAGCCTCTCGAAGTTATTTCTGATAGTCCATGATAATAGCTGCAATAATTATGGAAAATTCAAATATTTATTGCATTAACTTTCGAAATAAATCTGTCGGTCTTCACTGAATCCTTGAAAATTTTTGTTTGTTTAAAAATATCTGGTGAGTGAAGTCAAGTGTTTTGTAGGTTTCAAATGAATTGTGCCTGTTTCATACATTTACGTAGCAAAGTTAGTTTTTGGTGTGTTATTTTTCCCTTAAAATGTGAATATAAGCAATGGTCACATATCAATTTAACTATTAACATAACAGAGCTTTCCAACTTGTCTGCTAAGTTTAGATTACTTGTTGCCTGATCTACTCTTCTCGGAAACACAGGCATAGGAAGCCTTGGATACATGTTTCCCAGGCAGTCCTTGACAGGATTCTGATTTAGATTCAGCAAGTGAGGAGAACATGAGCAAAGTTTTGAAATGGAATGGAAGCCTAAGCTATTGTTAGCTGTGGTGAATCCATACGGGTCTGTAGCAACCTCAATTCTTGCCTCCTCAGAAGGAAGAATTCGACTGAGGAGCATAAGGCAGAGTGAGAGACCACGGCACATTTTAGAGCAGGAGTGAAAGTTTATTAAAAAGCTTTAGAGCAAGAATGAAAGGAAGTAAAGTACACTTGAAAGAGGGCCAAGAGGGCGACTTGAGAGACTCAAGTGCGTGGTTTGATCTTTGACTAGAGGTTTTATGTGTTGGCATGCTTCTGGGGTCCTGCGTCCCTTTTCCCCCGATTCTTCCCTTGGGGTGGGCTGTCTGCATGTGCAGTGGCCTGCCAGCACTTGTGAGGGACTGCATGCACAGTTTGTTTACTGAAGTTGTACACATGCTCACTTGAGGCGTTCTTGCCTTACCAGTGGAATGTTTCTAGAAGGTCATATACCAGTTAAACTCCGCCATTTTGCCTCTTAGTGCACATGCTTGAGCCCACTTGCCCAACTTCTGAGATCTTATCAGGAAGCTGCTGATCACCAGCTTCAGGTTTTTTCCATCTATTGGGAGACTGCCTTTCTCTGGTGCTGGCTGCAACCAATCATTATTTTAGAGACGGTTTAACAACTGCCTGACCATCACCTGATGGTTGCCTAACATTCCTGGTGGGGGTAGTGGGGCATCTCCTGTCCTGCTCATGTCTGACTAGTTACCTACTGTAACGCTATCACTTCTTCATTTTCTGCCTGAAGCAAATCTGGCGGTCTCATGGTATTCAGCACACTTAGGGCTGTGCCTTGAGTGGCCTCTGGGTGTTTCCCTAGAAACCATCTACCCAATGACTTACTTCAGAATACTGTGGGCAAGAGCAGCTGTTTCCTGCAGTAACCGATTGGGGTAGCTCTGCCACCTTCCTTTTTTATTTATTTGTTTATTTATTTTTTATTATACTTTAAGTTCTGGGATACATGTGCAGAATGTGCAGGTTTGTTACAAAGGTATACATGTGCTATGGTGGTTTGCAGCACCCATCAACCTGTCATCTAGGCCAAAAAACATAAGAAAAAAAGCTCATCACCACTGGTCATTAGAGAAATGCTCTGCCACCTTTCTAATCACCCAAAACCTGAGAAAGCCTGAGAGCTAACTGCTGTCCTTCATTATATTTGGCTCTCCACCCCTCCCATTACCTTTAGAAGCATCTAACTCCCCATACCCTTTGCTTCTTGAAATACCTAGCGTGTTTTCCGTTTTTATGACTGAACCTTCAGTAATGAAAATAGATACATGTTCTAATAATTACTATCTTGAGAGATTTTTGCTTTTGTTCTAGAGATAGCATTGCTTAAAATATTTTTTAAAATAATAGCTTAAACAAATATCTCAGTCTTTGAATAATCTTGACTGAGTTGTCAGAATTCCCTCAGAGCATGCATTTGATATATGAAAACAGGTAGGAGCTGCTTAATGTAAATTGCTAAATAAAGTAGGTTATTGTTGGGTGCTGAATTGAGCCACCCCACTCCCCAAAGTTCAAATGGTGACCTCCTAACCTCCAGTACTTCAGAATGTGACTGTATCTGAAGATAGATCTTTAAAGTGGTAATTAAGCTAAAATGAAGTCACTACGGTGAGCCCAAGTCCGATATGACTGGTGCCCTTATAAGAGATTTTTACACAGACACACACAGAGGGAGACAGCTGTCCACAAGCCACAGAGAGAAACCAATCCTTCAGACACCTCAGTCTCAAACTCTCAAACTTCCAGCCTCCAGAACTGTCAGAAAAAAAAGTTTCTGTTGCTTAAGCCACCCAGTCTGTGGTACTTTGTTATGGCAGCCCTAGCAAGAAAATATAGTCATCAGCGGAATAATTCTATTTTGGATATAAAACTATATGTGACCTTCAGGCATTAAACTTCATTTATAAAATATCTCTAAGGATAATTCTGCAAGAGATGTATGGGCATAGATTACAGAAAGACCATTATGTAAGGAAAACCTCCCAAGATAAACTATGGTGGCAGAAATAACATTTATTTAAATGCCATTATAGAGAGGTTATTTTAAAATTTCATATAGGGAATATATCCATATTCTTTATAGATAATATGTTACATTTATATATAGATGTAACTATATAAATACATATACATATATAAATATAAATATATGTTACATCTATATATATGTAACATAAATTACTATATATTCCTCCATGGAATACAGGGACGAGAAACAGGGCAATATTTAAAACTTAGCCAATCACAAGGAGATTGGATAAAAAAGAATGTCCAGAAGACTGAGAGCTTCTGGCTCTTAAGGGTGTTATCTATCTCTGCTTTCTTATTCCATGATTCAAGAAAAATTAGGGCATGGCTTTTTTATTCCATGTCCTGAGTCTTGTCTCTGCCTCCATGGGGTGCCCCTCTCCTGAATTTCTAATTCTCCTTTTGTAGTTTCCCTATAAATACATAAACTGACACACATATAGAATGCTTAATACATATAAGGTTGCGTATCATTACATTTTAATGTAATTTCTTCTTAGTACATAAAAATCTGCCTTTTCATGGAGATGCTTTATGAATATACCATAACTATTTAACTAATGAACTATTGCTGGACATTTTTACTTTTTCTAATCTTTTACTATCATCAATAAAGCTTTAATAAATAATTTTTATAATTGTCACTTTTAAAGTAAATGAGAATATCTGTAGATTAAATTTGAAAAGATGATGGACCAATGAGTATGTATATAGAGAGAGGGTAGGGGAAAGAGAGAAAGAGAGAGAGATGATGATGATGATAGATAGATAGATAGATAGATAGATAGATAGATAGATAGATGATAGATAGACATGTCTGTTTTGATAAATAGAGTAAATTCCTATAAAACTATAGCATCTAAAAATCAACTGTATGAAATATAGTATTATATTTTTACAAGAGAATAAAAACCAATATTTTTCATTTAGTCTTTATGTTAGCATAAGTAAACAAAGGCAAAAAATTTCCCATGTAATTGTTTTCTACATGTGGGAAAAAGAACAATTACTGCAAAAGGCATTCGTTTTTACTTCACTGTGATAGTCCCAAGTGATCATCATGTTTTAAATTCTTAGCCTCACCCTATTCTTCATGCAGAAGATAAAATTATTCTATCCACTGTCATTTGAGAACAGAGCCACTTGTCAAAAGCATTATGTTTCATTTCATAGAATTTTCCAGGTGTTATGGGGATGGGTTATTTTATTGCCAAATTACTGTTTGTTGGGTTGTACAACTTTATTCTTCAAGTGGCGCTATCTGAGAGTTCATGTTTTCCTAGTTTTGCCAACAGAGTTGCAACTGCACTTTAACAACACTCTTAGTGTTGCACCAAAGAGAAGACTAGAGAATCTGATGAATGTGTTTGTACTTAACTTTTAATGTAACAGGTCTTCCTAGACATACACAATGATTAGCCCCTCTTTTAGATCACTGTTGGCCTACATGCAGCTCCCCTCCTTCCCTTTGTAAATCACTACTTGATGAAGTAACTATGGGACTTAAACCTCACCAGACAGAGGAATTTCCAGTGAGGAAAGCTTATGTCTCTGCTCCAATGCAGTTAATCTAAAAGTCCCTCAAGTCTTAGGTGTTAGTGATGGCAAAGCCCCATATGAGGTCATCCAGACCATCCCTTGGCAAGATTTGTCTCAGCAGTGTTTGATGTTTGCTTTTCTCTAGTTAGTCCAGTCCTATTCACTGACTTAAACATTTTAAAATTTAAAAAGTTCACTAGGGAATCCCAAAATTTTCTTCTCAAAGCAAATCAGCAGATAATAAAACCTTGAAAAATGTGAGAACCTTATTTTTCTAAAGCTCAAGAGGCAAAAATGTTCTGCTTTAAGGAAGAAAGAATATTTGTTTATTTTTCTCCTAGAGACTTCAACCTACTATATTTAATTTCTGTATATTTTTGGGACTAGTTGAAATATTTGTTACTTGTCGCATGTATTAATTGACATCAGTGTTCTAAGAATTGTCATGCTGAAACACTTATTTGAAATAGCTCTCTTGATGTTACATGGAGAAAATGGTCAACATAATGAGGCATGGGAAAATCAGACCACAGCCATTAAATGCAAGCCACAGGACTACACTGCTTAGAACAGCCACACACAATAGCAGTAACGCTCTCAGAGGTCAGAGACACACCATCAGATGGATACTGTAAACTAATCACACTTGATAAAGATTGACTTGGAATTGCTAAGAAAGCTGAATATTCTGACCACCCCAGTTTCTATTGGTATTGATATTATACAAAAGGCACATGTAAATAAGGGAGGATTTAAGGGGTTCTGTGTTTATAGATTTACAGCAATAAAAGCCGCTTTATTTCTGACTTTAATGATCCCATTTGACAATTTTGGTCTAGATATGTTCAATGACATACATAATATCGCTTTCTGCTTCTGGTAATGGCTGAATACTGTGTTGCAAACTAGTCTCTGCCAACAGTAACTAGGAAAGCTGGAAAATATTTTTGATCTGTTTGCAAGTATTGGAGCACTACTTATATAGTTGCTATTTGAAGGGCTATAATTGAACAACAAAAAAGCTCAAGAGAAGTGTGGCTGACAAGTGGGCTCTTCTAAACAATTTTTATACACTCTTTGGTGAAACTATGTCTACAGTATTTTTTTTTGGTCTTTTTTGTTTGTTTGTTTTGGATGATACTGTTGTCCAAAGGAGTTTAATAATTTATATTCCTAGCAACAATAGAATTTCTGTTGCATCACATCACCAGTACTCAGTGCTATCAGGTATATATTTATTTATTTGTCCTGCTTTGTTGATGTACAATTAACAAGAATCATATGTATTTATGGTGTAGAAAGTATGTACTTAAAATAATGAGATCTATAAGTTTAGAGAAAGAAGAACTTTATTTTTTAAAGGGTTGCAACCTGTATGCTGGGAAGTGTAGCCTGGGTCAAAACTGAAGACAAGTACTTCAGAGACAAAAGGAAGAGGCTGAGATTTATGCCCAATGACATTAGTTATACATACATGTTCAGTAGATTATATGAGAATCTTATGAATATTTATGAGGGAGTCCTAACTTATACATAGTGAATAAATATATACGTTACATATGATCATGTATACTTTGGGGGTTAGACTTAACATTAAAATGTATTAAAATTAGGCTCTCTATGTCAAAAAGTGAAACAGATCACAAAGGCACTTTGTACACAATCTCTGCAAACTGGACAAAACCATATTGTGGTCAGTGGTCAGTTATCAGGAAGGAATGCTTTATAAAGCTGGTCAGCTTTATAAATAGCTTTAGTGGGTTCATGGTGAACCCACTAAAACGGATGGGAGTCTGGCCTCAGTGTCAGGTGGTCTGTTGAAGTCAGTGGAGGGATCTTTCAGTGTTTGTTTCTCACGTGCTGGTTTCTGTTTATCTTTTAGAATAGAAAGTCAGTTAGCCAAAGGGAGGATGGGTACTGAGGTGTGTCTAACCTCCTGTCTCCTGAAATCCAGGAAACTTACTTAAAGTTTTGCTGAAGTATTTGTAGCTAAGAGGGTTCCATTCAGTCTCTTGGGGGCATCAGGTTTTATTTTTATTCCACCAAAGCGATGTTTTAATAGATGTATACATTGTGAAATGATCATCACAATCCAGCTAACTAATATATACATTGCCTCATATAGTTATCTTTTTTGTGTATACTAAGAACATTTAAGGTCTACTCTTTTAATAAATTTCAAATATACACTGCAGTATTATTAACTATAGTCACCATGCTGTACACTTCATCTCCAGAATTTATTCATCTTGCCTAACTTGATTCATTCATTCATTCATACATTGATGAACACTTAGGTTGGTTCTATCTTTTGGCTATTGTGAATACTGCTGTAACCAATACTGGGGTGAAGATATCTCTTTGAGATACTGATTTTATTTTCTTTGGATATGTGGTTTTATCTCTTTGTTCAACCTCTTACTTTGCTCATGTATTGTTTTCTTGATTACATTTAGTCATCTATCTGTGTTCTCTTACAGCTCAATGAGCTTCTTAAGATAATTAGAGTTATCTTTTGGGCAATTTATAGGTTGCCATTTCTTTTGTGTCCATTATTAGTGATTTATTTTTTTTCTTTGTTGGTGTTTTTCCAATTATTTTTAATTCTTGTGGACTTGCTTCATTGTGCTTTTAAAGAACTAAGATCTTCAATTCTATAAAAACTGGCTTCGGTAAGGAAAGCTCTTCATCCAACTGTCCGTCCAGAATTCTGAGTGGGCTAGGTGTCAGTGTCTGTGAGCAGGTTTGCTGCTGGAGTGTTTGGGTGGGCTGGCCTGGTTCCTGGGTCAGTAGATGTGTAGACCTGAAGCCTGGGTCCACAGGGATGGGCTTGATTCTGCAACCTTAGGGGCCAGCCTGACACCTGGGTCCACTGGGGTGGGCCTGGAGCCTATAGTCCTTGAGTCTAAGTCAGCAGGAGGCAACCCAGTTCGAGGTTCTACTGGGGTAGGCCTGACCTTGGGTTTTCTGGAATGGCCCTGGATCCTGGGTTCACTGGAGCCTGGGGCCATGAGCATCAGCCTGAAGCCTGGGACTGTTGACCTTGGCCCAGCACCAGGCTCTACTGGGATAAACTTATACCCTGGATCTTCTGGAGCAGGCCTGGACCCTATGGCTTCTGGAACCTGTGGCCACAGGGACTGGACTGGAGCCTGGGGCTGCAGCGGGTGTCCTGGAACCGGGGTAGACCTGGAGCATGAGTCTGCGGAAACCAGTCTGGAGCCTGGGACAGAGTGGCTAGACTCGTGCTGTGGTGATTCTGAAGGCCCTGTCTATAGGTGCTGACGTAGAGCCTCAGGCCCTGAGAGCTGACCTGATGACAGGGCCTGTGATGGACCTGGTGCTGGGGTCCATGGTGAAGTCAGGTGTTCAGTGCACTCTCCTTCTCTCATGCAGATGCCGTCGGGGCATGGGAAAGGAGTAACATGGGTAGTGTGACGCTATTCTTCCTGCCCTCTTCAGTGTGTCTTACTTATTTCTGTTATGCAATTACTGATCTGGATTTCTTAATTATTGTAAATATATTTTGTGTATGGGGATAGTTGTTCTACTTGATGTTTTTGTGAGGGGGCGAGCACCGGAAGGTCCTATTCTGCCATCTTTCTGACATCACTCTGGTGTTTATACTTTGTATGCATTTCTCTTTAGTTTATACCTAGAATAAAAATGATGCATCACAGAGCATTTACATCTTCATTTTGGAAAATACTGCCAAAGTTTTCAAAAAATGATTGAATATATTTACATTCCCCTCAGCAATGCAAGATTATGTTTGTTATATTCTAAGCTATATTACTGAATAAATGTTAAGCATTGAAATAATATTCTTGAGTTATTCTTCTAATACCGTTATGTAGGATAATGTCCTTCTTCAAAGGACATGCAGGCTGAATTATTTCAGGGAGAAATATTATGATGTCTCAAACTTAATTTCAAATAGTTCAACAAGAAGAACAAAAAGGATGGATGGATAGAGGTATGTGTAGATAAGTAGAGACAGCAAACACGGAAAACGTTAAAAATAGGTCAACCAAGACAAAATGTATATTTCAAGCCATGTAAAGACAGAGAGGGAATTGAACGTTTATCACTAAGTGAAAGGAGACAATCTGAAAAAGCTATATACTATGTGATTCCAACTACATGACATTCAGGAAAAGTCAAAATACAAAAAAATTCAGTTGTTTCCCAGGGGTTAGGGTAGAGGGAGGGATAAATAGGTGGAGCACTGGGGGATTTTAGGACAGTGAAACTATTTGTGTGATACTATGATGACGTTTACAAGTCACTATTATCCAAGCCCATAGAATATACAGCAATAAGAATGAACCTTAATGTGGACCTTGAGTGATTATGATGTGTCAATACAGATTCATCAAATGTGATAAATATACCTCTCTGGCAGGGGAAGCTGATAATGGCAGAAGCTATGCATGTGTGATGTATGGGGGCGGAACTCTCTGTACCTTCCACTCAATTTTACTGTGAACCTAAAACTGATTTAAAAGTTAGAGCCTATTTTTTTAAAAAGGAGAAAAAAATCGTATAGACCAGACAGGACAAATAAAAAACAAATAATTATATTTTAAACCTAAACATTTTTAATGTAAGCAAAGTAAATATTGCATATAAAAGGCAAAGATCGTCAGACTGGATAACATCAGTTTTAGGAAGTCTTATGTAGAAAACCAAAGCCTAATTTACAGACTTGTACTATAAGATTCAGAATACCAGTGAGAGAAAGGAGATGAGATGGGCAGAAGTGATAGAAATCATGTGGTTTTTAATATGTCTTATAATAGATTTTGCAATGACAATTGTACAATTTTATAACTTTTTGAAAGAATGAATATGTTTACTTATGTACCCTAAGTTGTAATAAACAACAGAAGGGCAATTTATTTTAATCCCCTTGTTGTATATTTGGAAATGTCACACATTCCTTTTCAGGAAGTCTGAGGACTTCAGATAGGAATGTAGGCAGGATTTTTAAAGTATGAAATAAGCAACAGGTTTCGTTTGAAATGCTTAATACTTTTCATAGTTTTATACTGATAACATTCCAGTTCTATGAAAATAGTACAAAAATGGTGAGGTCTAATAGAATATCCCTAAAATTATATTCTCTACCAATTATACCAAAGAAAATTAGATACATATAACATTTTTGGAATAGGGGTTTTTATGACTATTATTAAGTCACAGCCAAAAATTCGTACTTTTCTTTATATTTGTCAATAGAAAAAATAAAATATTCTAATTAATAATCATCTTTCTTCCATTAAAAATATAATAATATTCAGATAGACTTTTAAATTACAATTATACCATGTAGAGAAAATATTAGTATTTTTAAGTTTAATTTACAGTCATAGAAAATGCTACCTCATTAATCCAAGAAGACCAAGAGTCCAAAGAAAATTTAAATTAGTAAGTCTTTTCCTTAGTCAATAGTGTCTTTAACCAAATTTTATATTTTCTTCCAATTTTCTTTGTCTCCTTTGTTGCAATTTAATATGTTTTATGAGCATCATTCATCTAGGAAATTGCTGTTAGAGTAGAAAATAATATAACCTGGAGTAACATTGCTGTTTACCACAATTATATAAAAAATAAAGTTTTGAAACAATTTTTGATACTGTGATCGTTTAGCCTAGAAAATGAAAAGTTATTTTGCTTTTCTCAAAACTTACAGAATTACTCTAATGTTATAAACAGTTTCAAATGTTGAAATAGTTTTATTGAAACTATTTTTATTATACATTTTTGAACTTTAGATTTAAATTATTACAGATTAGAAGGCATCAAGAATTAAAATACATTCTTTTGTCTTGTTTTCAAATTAGGCAAAGTATCACCTACTCAGGCACTTGTGGGCCTACAGTGAATACATACATATTTTTCTTAGCTTTATGTAACACTGGGCAATTTTCAAAATGTTTCTACTATTTTATTTGGTGCTCACAACAACTTTGTAATTAAGAAAGAAAAAAGGACAATTATCCCAATTTTAGAGATAAAGAAATAAAGCTCCACAAAGTTTAAGTAAGCCCACATTGGATGACAAGTGATGGATTAAATAGATCTTTGAGAAATTACTTATTATCCAACATTTATTAAGTAACTCCAAATTTCCAAGCTCCTTCCATACACTGTTCAGAAACACTTCCTATAGGCCTTGTGTCTCTTGTTGCAGTGGTTGATAGTGATAGTGATGGTAACGATGAAGTGAGTGTATGCACACACAGAAGTAGGAAGAGAAAGGAGGACAATAGAAATCAGAGAGGAATAATAAAATTAAAGATTAGTTAAGAAAAGATTTCCAAAGAGTAGAAATACAATTATCACAGCCAAGAATAGCTAGTTCTGTTCAAAGAAATAAAGGAGAAAATAGAAATCTAATAAAATTAGAATGAAGTTAATTTACATTTTTGCTAACAGGGTACATATAATGAATAAATACTTCGCTTTGCTGAATCATGAAAAAATAATATTTGACTAAATGAGAATTTTACTATCAATAAACATATTTTTCTAGATAATCAATTACTGTTAACAGGGAACACATAACCGAGAAGTTTAACATTTTAAGTGGAATGTGCCCAGGACATTCTGGTTTTTAATTTCCTCTTACTTGCCATTGCTCTTACAAAGTTTTCTGTATCTCCTTCTTGGAAGTTTTAAGGTAATATTCAAATTCACTTTGCTCTGTTGCAGATAATACATACACTAAGGCTATTTTTTTGCACATGTATGGACTTGTACCTAAATATTCAACATTTTTATTACTTTTTGACTCAAAAGCTGCTGATTCCAGCCTTCCACATCACAAGTTCTTAATTCCTAGCATCTTCCTCACAATTCCTTAGGCTCTGCCTCCATACATCCCATATAATACATCTCAGTTTTTTCCTATTTCACAAACTGGGGTTAACATTTCCTAATTGTTCATATTTCATAAGGCCTGATTCCAAACAACCCTCTACTTCTGTCATTTTCTTATGTACTTTTTTAGCTCCATTTCCTCTCTTGTTAATTATTTCCAATGTATTAGCCTGTTTTCATATTGCTATAAAGAACTGCCTACAACTAAGTTATTTATAAAGGAAAGAGGTTTAATTGACTCACAGTTTAGCATGGCTAGGGATGCCTCAGGAAACTTACAATCATGGTGGAAGGCAAGGGGGAATGATATGGTTTGGCTGTGTCTCCACCCAAATCTCATCTCGAATTGTAACTCCCACAACTGCCACGTGCTGTGGGAGGAACCCAGTGGGAGGTAATTGAATCTTGGGGGCAGGTCTTTCCCTCACTGTTCTTGTGATAGTGAATACATCTCACGAGAGCTGATGGTTTTAAAAAACAGGAGTTTCCCTGCACAAGCTCTCTCCCTTTGCCTGCTGTCATCCATGTACAATGTCACTTGCCCCTTCTTGCCTTCTGTCATGATTGTGAGGCCTCCCCAGCCATGTGGAACCATAAGTCCGTTAAACCTTTTTTTTCTTTTTTTTGTAAATTTCCCAGTCTCAGGTATGTATTTATCAGCAGTGTGAAAATGGACTAATACAGGGAAGCAAGGCACCTTCTTCACAATGTGGCAGGAAGAAGAAGTGCTAAGTGAAGGGGGAAGAGCCCCTTATAAAACCATGAGAGCTCACTATCAGGAGAACAGCCTGGGGGAAACCATCCCCATGATTCAATTACCTCTACCTGGTCTCTCTCTTGACATGTGGGGATTATGGAGATTGCAGGGATTACAATTCAAGATGAGATTTGGGTGGGGACACAAAGCCTTACCATAATGTGATTATAATACAGCAATGGAATATGGAAGGAAGAGTGTTTGAGGAGCTGTTGCAAACTTCATAGGAAGAAATAATTATTATTTGGCTTAGAAAAGCAAAGATGAAGCA
Organism: Symphalangus syndactylus; assembly: GCF_028878055.3. Lineage (NCBI taxonomy): Eukaryota > Metazoa > Chordata > Mammalia > Primates > Hylobatidae > Symphalangus > Symphalangus syndactylus. The sequence continues at coordinate 47,974,750 of NC_072426.2, read as the reverse complement.
GTGTAAGAAAACAAAAACAGAATGATATAGTAACCATCCGCAAAATGTAGCTTCCTTCTTTTAGTGGTATCACAAATTGATTTGGCAAGGAGTCCAACTCAGAGACTAGGCTGGAGAGAAAAAACTACTGTGTACTTAATTTCTGTGAAGAAAGAAGGTAGTAAACAGGTGAGGAAATTACAGAGAATGTGAACCATCTGAGCTAGTTCTAGGCTAAAAGAAAAGGTGATAGATTGACAGAGGCCTTTAAAACTCCAGCTAGGCCAGGTGCAGTGGCTCATGTTTGTAATATCAGCATTTGGGAGGACAAGCTGGGAGGACCACTTGAGCCCAGGAGTTCAAGACCAGTTATGCAACATAAGGAGACTGTGTCTCTACAAAAAATTTTAAAAATTAGCCAGGCATGGTGACATGCACCTGTAGTCCCAGCTATTCAGTGGGCTGAAGCAGGAGGATCACTTGGGATTGAGAGTTCAAGGCTGCAGTAAGCCATTATGGTGCAACTACACTCCATCCTGGGCAACACTGTGAAAACCTGTCTCAAAAAAAAAAATAAAAAAAGCCACATAGTCAAGGTGTGGCAGAGAAGCCATGAAACTCACCACAAAAGTAAATATTCTATACTAAAGCTTCTTACACCAAAATCTGGTTTTAGTAATTATAAATGAAACTAATGGGTTGTAGGCACTGAAACTATGTAATATTATATCTTTATACAACCTATTGATTATGCAGCCAATTGGTTTGATTGTTTATATATAAACTATTTAATATTTTATGCTACATAAAATGTTATCACAATTCTATGACAAGAATGCATTTGCCATGTTCTATTTCCAGAAGTACCAAGAATGGGAAAAATTCAATGAAAAATTCCAATGAAGAAGTTACATTATAATTATACTTAGAATTAATAGTATTTATTTATGGTAGAATAAAAATTCACATATAAAAATACAAACAGAAAAATATACATAATGTGAAATTTTATAACAATACAGAAACAATGGTACTGTCCTGATAAAGAGCAAAGAAAATACACTAAGTCGAAAATTTAACTACTTTCTCAGGTGATTTGGTTTTACCTTTTGCTCTACTATTTATGTGCCTGTGTCTCTCAAATCCTGTAGTACTGTGTTTTAAAGAAGGATATTGTCACTAAATGTTTTATCTTCAATAACAGAAAAAACTTGAGGTCTCCCAAGTCCAAAAATAAAATTCTAGTTTGAGAAAAATCTAAAGATAAATATTTTTAAAGAAGTTTTTCAATTTTCTCTCTTTTCAAACTGGATCATTTTTGTTGCTCTATCTTCTATCTTCAAGTTTGCTTTTCTCTTTTCAATCATCTCTGTTCCACCTTTAAGCCCATATAGTAAAAACATTTTTTTTCAGGTGTTGCATTTTCTTTCTTTTTTTTTTTTTTTTGAGATGGTGTTTCACTCTTGTTGCCCAGGCTGGAGTGCAATGGCACGATCTCAGCTCACTGCAACCTCTGCCTCCTGGGTTCAAGTGATTCTTCTGCCTCAGCCTCCCGAGTAGCTGGGATTACAGGCATGCACCGCCACGTCCAGCAACTTTTGTATTTTTAGTAGAGACAGGGTTTCTCCATGTTGGTCAGGCTGGCCTCAAACTCCCGACCCCAGGTGATCTACCTGCCTCAGCCTCCCAAAGTGTTGGGATTACAGGAGTGAGCCACCACAACCAGCCATCAGGTGTTGTCTTTTTTGTTCTAAATTTTTCTTTTGGTTCTTACTGTAGTTTCCAGTTCTCTACTGAGATTTTCTGTCATTTCAGTTATTATGAATGTACTTTTCCTTGCCATATTAAGTATAGTTATAATAACAGCTTTAAGTTCTTCATCTGACAATTCCAACTCTGTAGGACACACTGAGAAGAGCCCTGCACATCGTTTCTGTGATATTCTTTCGAAGAATGGAAAGCCTGGGTGTGGTCATGAGAAAACAGACAGACCCAGGTTGGGGGCATTGATACAATGAAATGGCTGCATTCTCAAGACTCTTCAGAACATGAGAGACAGGGAAAGAATGAAGAACAATTCAAAGATGATGAGACCTGACGGCTAAGTGCAGCATGTGTTTCTGAACAGGATCCCAGTCAAGAAAGAAAAAAAATGTTGTTATGACAGTTGATGAAATTTAAATGATACCTGTGGTTTGAATGATAATGTTATATCAATATTAATTTCTTGATTGGGAGAAATCTATTACACCATGAAGGACAATTTTGTTTTGGTGAAGAAAGAGAGAGATAGAACAAGTGCAATGAAGTGTTAACAGAGACTCTGGAATCTGGGATTACTTTGGAAGAGGAACCTGGGAGTCCTTTGGCAAACTGGATGTACATTTGAAGCTATTTCATAATACAGACAAATAAAAACAATGATGCAAATTAAAAATAATAAATGAAAATAAAGAAAAAATCAGCTATATGTTCTGTGAGATTTAGAATATGGTAACACTATTATTGATCTGGATATTTAAGCAAGTATGATAAAATGGTAACACTATTATTGATCTGGATATTTGGCAAATATGAAAATGTCTTTGAACTTTGTTTCATATTTTTATCTTCCCCATGCAGGTGAAAACAACATAATTTTTTGCCACATACGTAATGCTCTTCAGAATCTGGCTCCAGAACACAGTGATTAGTTGGAAGGCCCTCTGGAATTTAGGGAAGAGTCAGATCAACCCTTTCCCAAGATGGGACTCAGAAGAATGAAGCTGACTGAAGCTCAGTAGCTGCATTCATTTGTTTATCAAATATTGGCTGACTGACGCCTGACCTCTTGGAATTAGCTGAGTTCCCCTGGCTGGCTGGTTGGCTGAACTTCTGATCTTTCCTTCCTGAACCTTCCCCATCAACTCCTATTTCTGCCTTTGCTGTTTTTGCTCGTTGGCTGCCCTCCCTGAGGCTACCAAAATGTTGCCAAAAGATTGAGTGTACCAGTAATGATAATAAAATTGACTCAATACAGGCAGAGACCTCAGATAAAAACAACAGGAAAACCCACAGTAAAAAATCATTCTGTACGCTGAAATGTGTAGCAGTAAATTTTTTGAGTATTTGAACTAGTTGACCATGTTCCACTTACGTGAAGTAGGAAAGCAGTAGCATAATTTCATGCATAAATCTTTTTAGACAATGACATTATTACTTTCAACTAGTAGTAAATTAACAAAATATAGTGAGAGTAGAATAAAGAGATCAGAAAAAATTTAAGATATAGTAAATGGTTTCTAGATCTAGGCACTACACTAAGCTTTTAAAATAATCTTAGCCTTGAATCTTCTTGATATAGTGAGGAAACTAAAAACAATGGGAGTAGGGCCTAAATTGTGCCTAGGCTGTGTCAGACTGCAAAAGCCTATACCCAGCTACACAGCTTTACAAACTGAACTCTGGTGAATGAATCAACTGTGGTTCATTTCATAATGGACCAAATTGTTGCTACCAATCAGTCAATCCTAGGCACATTTACCTTCCCGGTTGAACAATCAATTATTTACACTTCCTACTTCACTGTATCTTTAGATTATTAATATTTTCTTCAATCTTTTAGTTATTTAATGTCATATGACTACTCTCAATAATAGTATATATGAATGTTTGTTTTGGTGATGGGAAGTCAATCAGATTGTTCCAGATAACCACTGCCTTCCTCCCTTGCCTAAATAGGTATTTCACATATTCTTTTCCTTAAAAACTGACATAGGTCAGGCACAGTGGCTGACGCCCGTAATCCCAGCACTTTGGGAGGCCAAGCCGGGTGGATCACTTGAGGTCGGGAGTTTGAGACCAGCCTGACCAAGATGGAGAAACCCCGTCTCTACTAAAAATACAAAATTAGCCAGGTGTGGTGGCACATGCCTGTAATCCCTGCTACTGGGGAGGCTGAGACAGGAGAATCGCTTGAACTCAGGAGGCGGAGGTTGCGGTGAGCAAAGATCATGCCATTGCACTCAAGCTTGGGCAACAAGAGCAAAACTCCATCTCAAGAAAAAAAAAAAAACCTGACATAGTTGTTTATCTGCTGAGAGTACAAGTTATTGTGATAATAAATGGCATTGCAATTGGTCATCCTTTTCTAACGGTATATTTGCATTTTAATAACTGTATTGAAAAACTCAAGGAGATTGCTATTATTCTACCTATTTGGGTTAAAATGATAAACAAAAGAAGTGTTCTTCAGATGGAGAACCCCCTTAAATCAAAATATGTCAGCCATGCCAGCTACTTTAGTGTCTGAGAATAGTTCAGACAGTAGCTTGGCAAACTGGTTTGCTGAAGCACCATTAGTGATGATAAGAGAAGTTTCTTCTGAAGTGGACTGACAAAGTTAGCAAACTTTTTTGAATTCACAAATTGATATATTATGGCTGGAACAAATTTTGCATTATATCTATACTATGTCAATGGTTAAAATTAAAATTGTTTACTGTTATAAAATTAACTCCCTAGAAGATTAAGTCATGGTTACCCAGTACTTCTACTATTCCATGGTACATTGTGTCTCCAGTTAAGTTTGTATTTCACTTTGAGAAGAGGAGCTTTATACAAGAGAGGAGTTAAAATAATTGGGAAAATTTTGTAGAGCTAATATAATTTAACACCTATTGAGTTACATTAAATAGGTGTCTACCTTTTTGATTCCACTTTTGCCTTTTACTGATCCATGCTCAGAAGATCATAAAATCTTCTGAGTTTGCATATTTGAGTATGTGTATATGTTTATGTATGTGTATGTATGTGTCCCAGAAGTGATTTTGAGTTGGTCCACCCAAATCCCCATCCAATTCAATTTAATCCCAAAGACTTCAGTTTGTCAGAACTTGAAAAAGTTAAATAATTCACTTAGACCATGAAACAGAAAAATAAGTTGTGTCATCAGTATTGAGGATATTTTAAATATTGAATTTCCTTAGAATGAAGAATGGTTTACAATTTTGTGGTAGCCTTGCCTTTTGATATTATTCATAAATACTGGATAAAGGTATGCTCAATTAAAGAATCATTCAGTGGATCTGAGTAGACGTCTAAATCAAATCATGGAAAATACGTCATTCAACCAAAATAGCGAGTTTAGAAAGCTACAACTAAAACTTTCAGCATTGATTTTTATATAACAACGTACACTATACACAAATAACCATTTTCAATAATCAGTTATAAAAAACAAAATGAAATAATCCAAAAGAAATAAAGTACTATTTTATGCAATTCAAGATGTTGAAAGATACAATATTCTACAAAAATTATTTCCAGTGATCTTCTTTTTACAGCAAATATGAACAGATAATCCAGTAATCTAAGTTTGCACAGTTTTTCTAAGATTTTACAGCCAATATTGTTTGATTTAAATTTCCCTATTTATCCTCAAAAAGGATACTGAGTAGTTGGATAGCTGATGCTTAAAATTGAGCAGTATGAGGCCAACTAAAGGGAATAACTTGTGATGAAGGTGTAATGCCTATTTCTGCCTTGTTCAACAAAGCTATTGTACAAGACTCTTTAAACCAATCAGATGACTAAACTGTCTGATAAACTGAAAGCATATGGGCAAAATTATTTGATTCAAATTGCATTATAAAACTGCTTTATGAAAACTATATTGGGTAATCACTCTAAACATCCCAATTAATAATTTATAGTGGTGAGTAGATTGTCCATAAGAAAGGATTGCCTCTGGATGTGTACGGAGAAAATAACTGGAGAGACATTGGGAGTTCCTGGCTACCTCCAATTCGGTTTGCAAAGGGTTTTGATAAAAATGAAGTAATGAATGCAACAGCAAGGTCAAGACATGCACAGAAGTTAAGAAGGGGATAGTTCCAGCCTAGAGAAAGAAAGAAAATATCAGTGCTGTTAGTCAAGTAAATGGATTTTTCAAACTGAGTTCAATTTCTGTACAACTTAGCCATGTGCTGTTTGATAGCATTTTGATTTTTAATATTATCCAACATTTCAGATATTTCTAGGAAAACTATGAAAAGAAAATATGCTATTGGACACTCTTTATGTGATTTCCTGGTTTCAAACCTGATTTACTAGTATTGCATTGACACCATGCCTGAAAGAGAATCTGAAATATTATGAGTACTTATTTTTTTAAGTGAGTGAGACACTTGATAAGTCAAATGAATTTTCTTGTTATATTGTCTTCTTCACTAACAGGAGAAGCTTTGATACCCAGGATTACAATACATTGAATGACAAAAAGAAAGGCAAAAAAGTATAATAGTATTAGTTCTCTTTCAGATGTAAAGTTCAATTTAAACTAGTTTTTCAGCAAAATAGAATTGGAATGATAAATACGTTTTAAAAAGGAATGTATTTTATTATTTAACTGAAAATTCTGGGGTATAACTGGATCCAGCTGCTTGTAAGATGTCATTCACAGCTCAGTTTCTCCATCTATCAGGCAGGTTTTCATTAAGTAGTGGGCAAGTAGCTGATTGAAACTCAAGATAGATAGATATATAATATATTTCATATATTATATATATATACACTAACAGCTTTGCAACATTAGAAATAAAAGTCAGTCTTATAAAAGAAAGATTTTCTGAATAGCTTAAAAAAAAATAAGCCTCCCTAGACTCATGAATCTAGACCTGAAGCACATTGTAGAAAATGCATGCTTTAGAAGAATGCGGGCTTTGTTACCAGCAGAAAAATAAAATAATAATAATAATAAAAACCACTACTACTCTAGCAGCTAGAGTTCAATATAAACATAGGCCCTGAGTATATTCTCCTGGACCACAAAAGGGATTTTTTTTTAACTTCTTAAAGGAGGGGGTCAGGTGCAACAAAGTGTATCTGAATATTAAAAGAGTTACAAGTGTTGTGGGATAGGGAATGGTATCCCAAAAATGTAAATCAAGTGGCCAAGAATGTGTTTTAATACTTTTAATAGCCCTGGGTTTTGTAGTAAATCTTTGCAGGGTGAGAGTTTGAGTTTTTTAAAAATATATACATATATGAGGACTTTCTCGTTATAACCAAAATCATTCACTGTAATTTAATATTTAGTGGATCTGGATTATAAGTGGTAGGGTTTGCAAATTAATTGATTATATTTCATGGTCTTTGGGGAATAAATTTTCAATTATTAGTGGACAATATTGTCTGCTCTTTCATTAATTGCATTCCACCAAGAATGCAAAATATTCTTATTAAAGTCTAATGAGATAAACTGAAAATTGTCCATAATCAATCACCAGGGTACCAGGATTTTTAGAACCTGAGTAAAATGAAAATACCAAACTTAAATATATTGAGGAACAAAAAGTTGATATTTCTATTTTAATTAAAACTAAAATTGGCCAGGCATAGTGGCTCATGCCTGTAATCCCAGCACTTTGGGAGACCCAGGCAGGGGGATCACCTGAGGTCAGGAGTTCGAGATCAACCTGGCCAACATGGTGAAACCCCTGTCTGCACTAAAAATACAAAAATTAGCCAGGCATGATGGCAGGCGCCTGTAATCCCAGCTACTCGGGAGGCTGAGGCAGGAGAATCGCTTAAACCTGGGAGGCAGAGGTTACAGTGAGACAAGATCACGCCATTGCACTCCAGCCTGAGCAACAGAGCTAGACACCATCTCAAAAAAATCTCAAAAAAAAAACAAAACTAAAATTATTCCAACACTCTAAAATAAGTCTTTTGAGATCTTCTACATTACCCTAATAGAGATATGTGACCCCTTGTAATCCACTAAAATTTTTATTCTTTATTATTTTTATGTGAAATGAGAATTAAAAGACTACTCAACAGTCATAAAACTACTTTGCAAATACAAACCAATAAATTAAGTACTATTTTTAAAAGTTACATTTTCAAGTCAGGTTTTAGTTTTAAAAATATCTGTTTAATCCACCTATGAGAAGCTTAAAACTCATAATCTTTACTTCAAAGTTTTATTAAATTCCTACTTTCTAATACACGAATTAATTCAAATCAGTACATACATGTTTCATGTTGATTTGTAACATAAGCATCTATTCATAACTACTTGATTTCAAACACCTAAAAGTCTAGAACCTTAAAATGAAATTTTTTTGTATTGGTTTACACTGTTCACTAGAGAAAAGAAGAATAAAATATCTTAATTATGATAGAGATTATAAATATACCTTCAATATAATCACCAAATGTTATTTTTTATAGTGCACTAGAATATGCCTATAATTCACCTCTGCTTCCTTTTCAGCTTTATTAAGGTACAACTGACAAATACAATTGTATATATTTAAGGTATACTATCTCTAAGAAAATAAAAACAAAAACTGCATGGCTTATGAGTACAATTAAAACTAATTTCAAATAAACAATTTCTTGACTACCCAGAAGGTTTTAGTAGAGTGAAGAACACTCAATATCTGGTAGTGAGGATCAAATGGGAGAGCTCTTGCAAAGACCATCAGGAAGAAATGGCTATAGAAACTTTCTTTTCTTTAAGTTTTTCATCTTTTTCTCAAATGCATAACAAAAATTTGAGTGTTGATAGCAAAGAACCAAGCAAATGATCCAATAATCCAATATCACTTTCAATGTTTTATTACCAAAAATAAGGCTAAGCACAGAATGTATAATAATAATATAGTAAATTGTATGGTCAGTGGAACACCTAATAAAAATTCCTTCAGGAAAAATCTAACATGGCTGTGTTAGGCAGAATAATGGCCCCTTAAAGATATTCTAACGATTTGACATTCGACCTGCAGTTGCTGGCTTTCGAGAGGAAAGAAAGGAAGCATGAATCAAGGAATATGGGCAACCTCTCATAACAGCAAAAAGCAAGGAAACGGATTGTCTCCTAGAGCCTCCAGAAGCAACACAGTCATGCTGACACATTGATTTTAGTCCAGTGAAACCCATTTTGAACTTCTGACCTCCAGGTCTGTAAGATAATAAATTTGTGATGTTTTCAGCCACCAAGTTTGTAGTAATTTTTAATGGCAGCAATAGGAAGCTAATACAACACTCAATCACCATAAACAAGAACGAAATGTTGAGGAAGCGAGTGGATGTGTGAAAACTTGATAGGGCTGTAAGATAAACAACTAACCACAAAAATGTGACTTATTGTCTTATAAGATATTTGAGACTTGTTTAATCATCTAAGTCAGCAGTTTCATCCTAATGTTTATTAAATTGACATCACACACATACTCACACACCCTACCCTTTACAAAGCTTTTTGAACAAGATTTAGCATCTTTCTCCTTCATTCATGAGTTGAATAAAATTCTTTCTGTGTTCATTTTATACTTACGTCAGAGTTATGTTTTTACCTTTTGAAAAGTATCATTTAACAGAAGAAAAGCCAGCAAAGAAGTCTTAGGAAAAACAAGTATAAAAATAGTAAGAAGCCCAGGAGAGAATGCTATCTGGAAGCCAGAAAATAAGAATTTCAAGAAGTGTTAACAGTGGGAATATGCAAATATGACAAGCAGGCTGAAGATTCAGATGAGTGACTGGAAGATGGCTAGTTGGAAGAGGGACAAATAAGTCTATAAACTTTAAAACAAACAAACAAAAAGGTAAATCAGTAAGCGATAAGAAAAAGGGGACAGTAGGACCATTGCTTTTTAAAAGAACCGAGGTAATAATTAAGAGAAAGAAACACAGTGTAGCTAGTAAAGAAAAGCAGTCATATGAGAAAGTATCTGTTTAGGGTGAGGAAGTTTTGATGAAAAACGAGCTAGCAGAAAAGATAACAAGGGTTCAAAAATACATGCAACCTGGCAGAGGCAAGGGGGTGGGGCGGGGACATCTATTGTTGAAAAAAATGTCCTGAGGACGTGGCTTCAAACACTGCTAATTCTCCCTAGTGAAGCAGAATGGAAATTTCTCTGCAGCAGAGAGGAAAGAAGACAAAAAAAAAAAAAAAAAAAAAAAAAAAAAAAAAGGTGTAGAATGACTTCACACCCAATAGAAATTGTTTTCTTAATGGCTTCAGAGGCAAGGAGATTTGACATAGGTTTGTGGTAATAAAAGGGCTCAAGTTGGAAATGGGTGAGATTTTTAATAGAAATTACAGGAAATGTAAGGAAGGTTGAGTAAAATAACCACCAAGCATTGCTGGAAAAAGCTGGGGCTGGAAATCTGTACTAGAACCAGGCCAACGCAGTTATCCTCCTCGCATTCTTAAGTGTCTTTTCAAAACTTCCTAAGCACACAATGTTCTTAGGTACTTCTTTATTTCAAATATTTATTCCAGATTTGATCTTTACTCTCTTTAGATTTTAGCGTTTTCAAAGGCAAAATTATTGCTAAAATACTCTCTCCTTGACAGATCATGGGAATCCCTCCCTTCTCCCACAACCCGATTAAACTGGAAAACTCAGGTCAGATAAATGGCCTGGGAAGTACCAGATGCATCTTTGTCAGAGAAGTACGAAAAACACATTCTACCCCAACAGAATTTTATACAAGAAGTCCAGAATTCTTCTAAAGTTCATTAGCCTCTAAAGTTCATTAGCAAATAGTAGACAGAGCTCCAGCCCTGGAGAATCTTTAGGTTCAATCTCTTTTTCCATCACCGTGGGCTGTGGCACAAACTCACAATGCAGTTTAATTCTGTGGTCAGGTATGTGCCATCATCACAGCAATTGTCTGGCCAAATATTAAGAAAATGTTAGAGAACACATTTATAATTATAAACATAATGTATATGGATTTAAGTATACCCAAACATTTAAAGTACTTTTATTACACCTTTCTTTTCCTTTTAACTTCTAAAATACATACATATATATATGTGTGTGGATTTTGAAAAAGTTATAAAATGAACCCATTATATATATGCTTTCTCTTGCAGTAATATGGAACTC